>NW_007248757.1:0-1395 GCF_000164805.1 Carlito syrichta
AGGCGGGTCTCGAACCCGCGGGCTCAGGCAGTCCACTCACCTCAGCCTCCCAAAGCACAGGATTATAGGCTGAGCCACCGAGCCCGGCAAAAAATTTTTTATAGAGACGAGGTCTCGCTATGTTGCCCAAGTTGGTCTCAAACTCCTGGCCTCCAGTGATCTTCCCATCTTGGCCTCCCAAAATGCTGGGATTGCAGGTATAAGCCACTGTGCCTGGCCCAAACTTCAATTTTAAAAGCAATGGCTTCATATGCAGTTATAACATGTTTTCTTCACTTAATCTAATTTTATCCAAATTGAATTACTTTATGAATAAGGAAAAAAAAATGCCCCTATCCCTACACAAGTCCTTGTTCTCTACTTATGCATAAAAAGCAAGAAGATGATAAATTCTAATAAAGCATCCCCTCACCTACTCCTCTCACCTGGGGAGCCCAATCAACATACTGAAATAGAGCCGGGCTCGGTGGCTCAGCCTGTAATCTTGCGCCTTTGGGAGGCTGAGGTGAGTGGACTGCCTGAGCCCACGGGTTCGAGACCGCCTGGGCAACTCGGCGAAACCTCATCTCTACAATAAATCAAAAAATAAGTGGGGTGACAGAGTGAGACTCCAACTCAAAAAACAAACAAACAGAAAAACAAAATAAAAACCATACTGAAATAGAGATGATTCAGCTACTGAGGACTATGTGTTCCAGTTAAGGTTACCTGCCCAGGACTCTGCTTATTTACTTTGTTAAGTAAAATTGCATTTAGCTATTCACCAAAGTCAAATCCTGTTTTTGGCATTCCTGATGAATCTAAGAGGATATGTGGAAAAGTTCAGGAACATGACCTTTGGAGTCAAAAGGGTGTGGTTTTAAAGCCAAGCAATCTCTTCTATTAAATCTATGACTGGGGGTAAATTATATGGTCTCCTTGAACCCAGTTTTCCTATTTGTAAAATGAGAACATCATCCACCCCATAGGGTTAAAAAGATACAAGCATGAAAGCAGTAAGCAATACATCTGAGACATTACATCCTTCCTCATCTGTGTAGAGTCTCTGTCCATGTGAACATCAGGTATTTTGTGTGTGTGTGTGAAATAATAATAACACGAAAAATTCTTACAACATGTTAATAAAAACAGGAGAGAAAATTGTATATTAATATAACTCTAACAAGCAAAACAAAGCAAAAGGCCAGGCATGGTGGCTTACCCAGCACTTTGGGAGGTGGAGGCGGGAGGATCACTTGAGCCCAGGAGTTTGAGACCAGCCTGGACAACATAGTGAGACCTCATCCCTCTCCCTAAAAATATACATAAAAAACATAAAATTGAGCTGGGCTCAGTGGCTCAGTCTGTAATCCCGCGCCTTTGGGAGGCTGAGGTGAGTGGATTGCCTGAGCCCAC
>NW_007248757.1:1415-3648 GCF_000164805.1 Carlito syrichta
ATTCTGGCTACTTGGAAGGTTGAGGCAGAAGGATCACCGGAGCCCAGCAGTTCGAGGCTGCGGTGGCTGGGAGCGGCCACTGCATTCCAATCTGGGTGACAGAGTGAGACTCCAACTCAAACAAAACAAAACAAAACATAAAATCTCTCTTGAATACAAAAAAAGATTAAAAGAATATACAGTGCTTTCCTTTTGGTACGATACAATATCAGTGAAAATATATGGGAAGTGAGACTAGAGGTTGATCTTTAAAAGACATCACTTGTATTTTCTAAACTTTAAGCATGATTAACTTTTTAAAATTACTTAACCAATGTTAGCTTTTTTTGTCCTTTATCTGATACATGTCTGCAGACACACTCTTAAAAAATTTTAGCCAGGTTCGGTGGCTCAGCCTGTAATCCCTTGCTTGGGGAGGCTGAGGTGAGTGGATTGCCTGAGCCCGCGGGTTCGAGACCTGCCTGGGCAACTTGGCGAGATCTCATCTCTAAATAAATCAAAATTAGCCGGGCATGGTAGTACGCGCCTGTAGTTCCAGCTACTTGGAAGGTTGAGGCGGAAGGACCACCTGAGCTCAGCAAGTTGAGGCTGCGGTGACTGGGAGCAGCCACTGCACTCCAGTCTGGATGACAGAGTGAGACTCCAACTCAAAAAAAAAAAAAAAATCCCCATTTTAACTTGTCCCTATGGATCTTAGTCAAGCTAGAATTCCTGCTCCTTTGTCACTGATGTCTGCCATTGAACTGAGGCAGTTCTTTCCTTCCAGCATGTATCACATTAAAACAAAAATATTATCATTCCTGTAATCCCAGCAGTTTGGGAGTCTGAGGTGGGAGGACCATTTGAGGACAGGAGTTTGAGACCAGCCCGGGTACTATAACAAGATCCCATCTCTACCAAAAAAATTCAAAAACTAGCCAAGCATAGTGCCAAGCACCTGTAGTCCCAGCTACTTGGGAAGCTAAGGCAGGAGGATTGCTCAGACCTAGGAGGTCAAGGCTACAGTGAGCTATTTTTGTGCCACTGTACGCCAGTCTGGGAGACAGAGTGAGGCCCTGTTCCTTAAAAAAAAATAATAAAACATAACAATAAAATAAAAGAATTAACCCAATCACACAACTGAACAGTTGCTACCAGAGCCCTAGTAGAGAGGAGGTACCACCAAACAGTGCCCATAAAATGCTCTCCAGAGTTTCCTCTGTCTTTTAGTTTAAGGAAAAATTAACTTTCTGGTACTGTTCTAGTCTTCTGACTTTTAAGAAATAAAAGAGATTGAGAGGGACAAGAAGCAACACAGACAAGTACACTAGTAAACTCTTCAATTGTTGAAAACTGTCCCCAACCCAAAGCAGTCATTTTGGAGCAAGTCACTGAAAAGTTTGGATGCTTAACACAACTCATCAATATAATTTAAAAAGCACCCCCCACATACACACAAACCCTATACAAATTACTCAGGGTTCAGTACATTACGGTGAAGTCTTATGAAATGCCACTGGTCCCTGCTGAAGCAGTAGACTGTCAGCAGTCTTTTTTCTTTTTTTTTTTTTGAGTTGGAGTCTCACCTTGTCACTCAGACTGGAGTGCAATGGCTGCTCCCGGTCACTGCAGCCTCGACCTGCTGGGCTCTGGTGATCCTTCCGCCTCAGCCTTCCAAGTAGCTGGAACTACAGGCGCGCGCTACCACGCGCGGCTAATTTTTTGATTTATTGTAGAGATGAGGTCTCGCCAAGTTGCCCAGGCAGATCTCGAACCCGCGAACTCAGGCAATCCACTCACCTCAGCCTCCCAAAGGCGCAGGATTGCAGGCTGAGCCACCGAGTCCGGCTCAGAGAGTACTTTGAAGATGACTGAAGTTTAAACAATAAAAGAAAATACACAATTTTTTATAAATAAATTCTGGGGGGTTTTGGGTCCCCCTCGTACATCTGATCCACTCACTAGACAGGAGTTGTGTGGGAATTTTTCACTTTGCCAGAATTCTTTTTGGTTATAGAGATGGGGGGTCTCACTATGTTGCCCAGGCTAGTCTCAAATGCCTGGCCTCCAGTAATTCTCTTGTCTTGGCCTCTCAAAGTGCTGGGATTGTAGGCATGAACCACTGCACCTGGCCCAGAATTTTAAATATGCAATAATTGGTTAATTAAATGTTCATAATAGCCGGGCTCGGTGGCTCAGCCTGTAATCCCACGCCTTTGGGAGGCTGAGGTGAGTGGATTGCCTGAACCCGCGC
>NW_007248757.1:3668-23760 GCF_000164805.1 Carlito syrichta
AGTAGCTGGAACTACAGGCGCGCGCTACCACGCCCGG
Organism: Carlito syrichta; assembly: GCF_000164805.1. Lineage (NCBI taxonomy): Eukaryota > Metazoa > Chordata > Mammalia > Primates > Tarsiidae > Carlito > Carlito syrichta. The sequence goes on from NW_007248757.1 coordinate 3,706, forward strand.
CTAATTGTTGATTTATTGTAGAGATGAGGTCTCGCCAAGTTGCCCAGGCGGGTCATGAAAGCAGTCTTTTTTCTTTTCTTTTTTTTAATGCACTTTACCTCATGTGGAGAAGGAGCTCTAAAAAGTGCCTTAATCACTGTCTACCTCATACAAACCAAGATTATCAGGATCTACTCATTTTTTAGGACGAATTTGGTTGCTCACACCCAGAAACAGGTAATTATGTCAGTAAATGGCATCAAACAATATAGATTTGCATGACTATTACATGTACACTGCACACAAAATAAAAAACTTCTGGTTTAACTAGGCTCTCTTGGAAATGTCCAGGAATGAGAAGTGAACCCTTTAGGGCTAGAAGCTGGGACAACAGGTCAAAGACTTCAAGGACAAACTGCTACACCACCTGCTGCGCCGAATGTGACCTCTTACTTTAAGCCAGTCTTTCACTGCTCCTATTTTTATGTTGGTGACTATCACTGTCAGGGTCTCTGAAAACTCAGTTTTCAAAATAATTTTATTCAAGGGTACATTTCCAGACTTACCAAATCCCAAACGGCTTTACAATAAATTTTTGTTTTGTGAGAAATGAGCACCAATAAATCCCTACATCTTAAATACACAAGGACAACCTTCAGACACATACAGAAGACAGTGTCACAGATACTTCCTCCTTACCTGGGCAATGGCTGCTTCGTTATCAGCTAATCCCAACAGGAAGATCCGCACTTTATCGATCTTCACTGGAACTGTTCTCCCTCTCCACTCCACTTCACTCATGGTAGCCGCCTGTTTGGCTCGAGTCTGAGTGATCAAAGCCTGGAAAGTAGTTTTTAAAAGTTAAAGCTTTGCCATGCGTGGTGGCTAACACCTGCAATCCCAGCGCTTTGGGAGGCAGAGGTGAGAGGACTGCCTGAGCTCAGGGGTTTGAGACCAGCCTGAGCATCATGGCAAGACTTCATCTCTACAATAAACAAAAAAAATTAGTCGGGCATGGTGGCACGCCTGTAGTTCCAGTTACTTGGAAGGCTGAGGCAGAAGGATTGCCTGAGCCTAGCAGGTCGAGGTTGCGGTGGCTGTGAATGTGCCACTGCACTCCAGCCTGGATGACAGAGTGAGACTGCCACTCAAAAAAAAAAAAAAAAAGTTAAAGCCTTAACTGTGGATATGAGTTGAGAGGTGAAAGTAAGTAGAACCTATTATTTGTCTCTTTCTATAACCAGCATATTACACCCATAAGAGAGTAAACACTGATTTCTGTTTATTTTAAGTTCTTCCCTAGTATAATATATCTTAGCTTATGGAAACGCAAATAGTAAAAGAACATAACAGAAGGTTAAAAAGAGCTGCATCAAGTTTTGGTAAGGATGTGAAGAGAAAAGTATCATCCGTATACACTTCAAGCAGAAATACAAATTTGTAGAAACGTAAAAGATATTTGTCAGTATGTATCAAAAGCTTCCCAAATATTCAATTTCAAAACATTCAATTTTAGGAATATTTCTTATTTATTTATTTATTTTTAAAAGAGATAGCATCTCACTCTGTTGCCCAGGCTGGAGGTGTGATCATAGATTACTGCAGCCTCAAACTCTTGGGCTCAAGGGAGACCCCCACCTCAGCCTAAGTAGCTAAGATTACACATGCATGCCATCATACCTAGCTAATTTTAAGGTATCACTATGTTGTACAGGGCTGCTGTAAGGAAATAATTAAAAATATGTGCAAAAACTGGACACAATGGGTATTCATGGTAATACTGTGTACCACTTAATGAACAATAGCAAAGCGGCTGAATAAAACAGACTTCTGCACAATGGACTACACAAAGCCATCAAAAGATGATAGTGTAGAAATATATTGATTAAAGTAGGAAAAAATGCATGTGACATTAAATTTAAAAAGCAGGTTACTAAACAGTGTACACTAAGATTTCATTTTTAAAATATATACCTTTTCTGTATACACAGAAAAGTCTGCAATATATTTACATTATTAAGTGGTTACCTCTGTTTTATTTATTATTAAGTGATAACCCATATGATTTCTTTTTTTCCTCAATCTTTTATATTTCTTGATTTTTTTTTTTTTTTTTTTTTTAGAGACAAGGTCTCACTCTGTTGTCCAGGCTGGAGTGGAGTGATGAGATCATGGCTCACTGCACCCTTGAACTCCTGGACTCAAGTCATCTTCCCTCCTTAGCCTCCCAAAACAGCTGGACTACAGGTATGTGCCACCATGCCCAGCTAATTTTGTTATTTTCTGTAGAGATGGAGTCTCAGTATGTTGAACTTCTGGTCTCAAGTGATCCTCTTGCCTCAGTGCTAGGATTACTGGTGTGAGCCACTGTGCCCAGCCCTTTCTTACCTTTTCTATGAGTCTATATTACTTGCCTAAAGAATAAACATAATGAGGTTTAAAAGTTGAATACTAAAAGTGTTAATTTTAAAAAAAGATTTTTTAGCTGGGCTCGGTGGCTCAGCTTGTAATCCCAGCATTTTGGGAGGCTGAGGTGAGTGGACTGCCTGAGCCCGCGGGTTCGAGACCCGCCTGGGCAACTTGGCGAGACCTCATCCCTACAATAAATCAAAAAGTAGCCGGGCGTGGTAGTGCGCGCCTGTAGTTCCAGCGACTTGGAAGGCTGAGGGCGGAAGGATCACCGGAGCCCAGCAGGTCGAGGCTGTGGTGGCCGGGAGCGGCCACTGCACTCCAGTCTGGGTGACAGAGTGAGACTCTAACTCAAAAAAAAAAAGAAAAAAAAAAAAAGATTTTTTTGTTAAAACCTTTAACAAACATAGGCATTTGCTAACATAAATATACATAAAATATACAAATATAAATACATATATTTATAGGTATAACACATATACATATAAAAATATATAACATAAACATATAGATATATCTATTTATATATACTTATATATAACATATATAAAAATAAGCAAATAGTAATAGAAAATATCCCTGGGGGATTATGAATTACTTCTGAACTTTTCCAAGTCAAATATTTTTTTCCCAAAAATACACACTAGATTACCTCCAATTTTTCAGCCAGAAGACCCTCAGTGCCCCCAGACCTCAATCTCATCTGCATGAGTTCATTGATAGCTGACTGGTCCCCTGAGAGAGAAAGACAGGAAAATCTTCAAGGGTCTAGTCTATTTTCCCAAGAATCAGATTCAAGTCAGATTTAGATGAGCTCTTCCCCGTCAACATGCACACTTCAATGAATCTGCAGACAACTTTTTTTTTTTTAGTTGGAGTCTCACTCCATCACCCAGGCTGGTGCTTGGCTGGTGCAGTAGCATGCTCATGGCTACCCCAGTATCAACCTGCTGGGCTCAGGTGATCCTTCTGCCTCACTCAGACTTCCACGTAGCCGGAACTACAGATGTGTGCTAGCTACCATGCCTGGCTAATTTTTTGCAAGGGGGGGGGTTATTGTAGAGATGAGGTCTCACCAAGTTGCTCAGGCTGTTCTCGAACCCGTGGGCCCAGACAGTCCCTCCACCTTGGCCTCCCAAAGTGCTAGGATTACTGGCTTGAGTCACTCCACCCGGCTCAGACAAGTCTTTTACACAGAATGAATTTGGTTGGGACAGTGAAGATACTTTTTATGGTAGACACATATCATATACATTTGTCCAAACACACAGAATATACAATATCAAGAGTGAACCTTAATGTACACTATGGACTTTGGGAGATTATGATGTGTCAGTGTAGATTCAACAATTGTAAACAATGTCTCACAGCCAGGCTCGGTGGCTCAGCCTGTAATCCCGTGCTTTGGGAGGCTGAGGTGAGTGGATTGCCTGAGCTCACGGGTTCGAGACCCACCTGGGCAACTTGGCGAGACCTCATCTCTACAATAAATTAAAAAAAAAATATCCGGGCATGGTAGCACACGCCTGTAGTTCCATCTACTTGGAAGGCTGAGGTGGAAGGATCGCTGGAGCCCAGCAGGTCGAGGCTGCGGTGGCCGGGGGCGGCCACTGCACTCCAGTTTGGGTGAGGGAGTGAGACTCCAATTCAAAAACAAAAAACAAAAAACAATGTGTCACTCTGGTGGGGGGTGATAATGGGAGAAGGCTAAGGATATGTGGGAGTGGGGTCACATGGGGAATCGCTGTACTTTTCTCTCAGTTTTCCTGTGAACCTAAAACTGCTCCAAAAAAGTAAAAAATGAACTCTGCTGGGGCTCCAGACTGTTCTTGGGGAGGACAGAGGAAAGCAGGATGGACACAGAAGCAAAGAAACTGCCTTCTGTAATCTTGAGCAGGGCTGACTTTGACCCGTTCTACTTTTGTCATCAACCAAAACTCAAGCCAAAGATGGATGCAAGGGATGGGGAAGACGGTTAAATAAACTCTTCAGGCTGTCTGAAATGAACTCTCAGCAAGCCTTCTGTCAACGCTCAAGTTGGGTGCAATGCCTCAGTCCCAGCTCACCAATATTATATGCACAGTAGCGGATGTTGGGCGAGATCTCCTCCACACGCTGGTTATACAGCACAGCCTGCTCTTCTGTGAAAGCACTGGCTAGCTTCTCGTAGATAGTTCTGCAAGGAAAGAAATGTCAGGTTTTTCAGTAGGAATGCAGTGGCTAAAAACAAAACAAGGTCCTTTGAAGCTCTTCTACCAATTACCAGAACTGGCAAGTCCTAAGGATGAAAGAAAATAATCACCATTTGTATAAGGAAAAAAAATTGTCCTAACTTTCCCATGACACGACCTGCAACTTGACTTTGTCTATAATCAAAACTGGCCACAGCCTTTGGGCTACAGGACTTACTTGCATTTGTTAAAAGCCTCAATTGCAGCTTTCCATTCTTGATGCTCAAAACGAAGCATTCCTGAGAGGTAAGCTGTATAAGCCTAGGAGGAAATGAAAAAGAAGAACCACTTTAATACCAAACAATCAGCGCTTCTGCTCGATCTTCCTCTACTGGCTTCTAACTTGGACATAAAAAACATGGATAAACTGGGCTCAGTGGCTCAGCCTGTAATCCCGCGCCTTTGGGAGGTTGAGGTGAGTGGATTGCCTGAGCCCGCGGGTTCGAGACCCGCCTGGGCAGCGAGACCTCATCTCTACAATAAATCAAAAAAAAAAAAAAAAAAATCAACCGGGTGTGGTAGCGCATGCCTGTAATTCCGGCTACTTGCAAGGCTGTGGTGGCCGGGAATGGCCACTGCACTCTAGTCTGGACGACAAAGTGAGACTCCAACTCAAAAAAACAAACAAACAAAAAAAAAGGATATATACAGCTTGATTTTTAAAAAGAAATACTCATTTAATTTAAAAAATGTGATACATGGCCATGTATGGTGGCTCACACCTGTAATCTCAGCACTTTGGGAGGCTGAGGTGGAAGGATCACTTGAGCCCAGAAGTTCGAGATCAGCCTAGGCAACATAGCGAGACATCACCTCTACAAAAAATAAAAAAATTAGCTGAGCATGGTGGTCTGTGCCTGTAGTCCCAGCTACTTGGCAGGCTGAGGCGAGAGGAATGCTTGAGCCCAAGTGTTTGAGGCCATGGTATGCCATGGATAGCCACTGCACTCCACCCTGGGTGACAGAGTGAGACCCTCAACTCAAAAAATAAAAAAATAAAAAAAGTGATACATAGGTAATTTATTATGATTCATTTACTTTCCAGGAGAGAACTACAAAATAAAAGAAATGTGCTCTCTTCATTTTACTTAACAACCAGTTTCTGGATTATAATATAAGCATCAAAAGTTGAATATAAACTTGCAATATCTGTCATCTCTTTTTTTAAAAATCCATTTCCAAAAAAATTCTTATTTTGTAAACTTTTCCAGGTAAAAGATGCAAAGTTTTCACCTATGTATGAAAAGAAAGAATGACCAGACTGAACAACTTAGTAAGACCTTATCTCTACTTAAAGAGTACAAAAAAGCCGGGCTCGGTGGCTCAGCCTGTAATCCTGCGCCTTTGGGAGGCTGAGGTGAGTGGATTGCCCGAGCCCACGGGTTCGAGACCCGTCTGGGCAGCGAGACCTCATCTCTACAATAAATAAAAAAATCAGCTGGGTGTGGTAGCGCATGCCTGCAATTCCGGCTACTTGGAAGGCTGAGGCAGAAGGATCGCCGGAGCCCAGCAGGTCGAGGCTGCGGTGGCCGGGAGCGGCCACTGCACTCCAGTCTGGGCGACAGAGTGAGACTCCAACTCAAAAAAACAAAAAAAAAAAAAAACAAGAGTACAAAAAATTAGCCAGGCATGGTGGCATCCACCTATAGTTCCAGCTAACTAAGGAGAATGAGGTGGAAGGATCGCCTGAGCCTAAGAGATTGAGGCTGCACTGAGCTGTAATCACACCACTGCACTCTAGTCTACAAGAGAGTGAGACTCTGTTGCAAACAAAACAAAACAAAAACATGACCTTTCTTGAAAAGTTAGAGCTAACTATAAAAAACTTCATAGGCCAGGGCCAGATGTGGTGGCTCACATGAGGCAAGAGGACTGACTGAGCCCAGGGGTTCGAGACTAGCTTGGGCAACTTGGCAAGACCTTGTCTTTACAATAAATCAAAATATTAGCCAGGTGTGGTGGCGCACCTGCAGTTCCAGCTACTTGGAAGGCTGAGCTGGAAGGATTGCCTAAGCCCAGAAGGTCAAAGCTGCAGTGGCCATGAACCTGCCATTGCATTCCAGCCTGGGCAACAGAGTGACATTGCGACTCAAAAAAAAAAAAAAAGCCAAAAAACGAAGAGCTGAAAAACAAAAGACACTTCACCATTTAAAAGCAAGTACAGGCCAGGCTCGGTGGCTCAGCCTGTAATCCCAGCACTTTGGGAGGCCGAGGTGAGTGGATTGCCTGAGCCCGCGGGTTTGAGACCTACCTGGGCAACGTGGCGAGACCTCACCTCTACAATACATAAAAAATTAGCTGGGTGTGGTAGTGCGCACCTGTAGTTCCAGCTACTTGGAAGGCTGATCGCTGGAGCCCAGCGGGTAGAGGCTGCAGTGGCCAGGAGTGGCCACTGCACTCCAGTCTGAGCGACAGAGTGAGACTCCAACTCAAAAAGAAAAAAAAAAGCAAGTACAAAAAGCTTTTTCCTCTCCTATCAATTTATAACATAAGAAACACTGTTCTATTTAACTATAGTTTTTCTTTTTTTGAGTCACAGCTCTAATCTCCACAATTAAAGCAAACTGGATGTTAAGACACAAACCTGAGCCTCTAACTTGGTCTTGGCATCCACGCGATTGCTCTCACACAAGCGTTCCAATTCCTCTGCATGCTTTACAGCTTTGCGTAGGCGAGATAACAAGTGAAACCGTTTTCGGGGTTCAGTATTGGCTTCTTGTTTGAGCTGCATGGCATAGCTCCAGGCTCTTTCGGCATCCATCAGAACCAGAAGCAAATACCTAGACCAGAGAGAGAAGATGGGAGACCTGAACAATAAAGGCCAGGAGCATCAAATTCAGATATACTCTTTGAGGTGTAATCTTCAGCCTCTTGACTTTTCTATTTTCCTTCCCATTCTTCTCTCAATACTATTCTTCTGATAACATCAGCCATGACTCCCAAATCAGCATCTCTGATCTCAACGAGGGCTCCACTTCGGGTTCTTTTTTTTTTAAGTTGGAGTCTCACTCTGTCACCCAGACTAGAGTGCAATGGCTGCTCCCAGCCACCGTAGCCTTGACCTGCTGGGCTCCGGCGATCCTTCCGCCTCAGCCTTCCAAGTAGCTGGAACTACAGGTGCGCGCTACCACACCCGGCTAATTTTTGATTTATTGTAGAGATGAGGTCTCGCCAAGTTGCCCAAGCGGGTCTTGAGCCCACAGGCTCAGGCAATCCACTCACGTCAGCCTCCCAAAGTGCTGGGATTACAGGCTGAGCCACCGAGCCCAGCCCACTTCAGGTTTCTAATCACCAGTTAGACACACGTCATTGAAAAGCCTCTACCACCTCAAACTTGGCAAACTAAGAATCTTGACCTACCGCTCCTAAGTTATGTCAAACAGAGGCAGTCTAGGCACACAACCTGGCCACATCTTTGAACCAACACCTCCTTCATCCCAACCCAGTTAGAAACCAAGTCCTTAAGAGGCAGTATATTGAAGTAGTAATGAACAAGGGCTCCAGAGCCTGGGTTGGAATTCCAATGCCATCACTCGCTAGCTATGGAACTACTAACCATTCTGTGCCTTGCTCTTTCAAGTAGTCAAATAACACACTTAGACCAGAGCAGGAGGACCACTAACTATTGGCACTAAGAGTTCAATAAGTTAGCTACTTTATTACTATAATGGTGAATCTTTAACTACTGCCTTGAACTTAAACTTCAGCTTAATCTTGCCTCTTCTGAGTTAAGGATCTTGCTATAGGAAGAGAGGTCAAGATTTCTTTACTTAATTTCTGACTCTTCTAACTGGATCTCATTAGATTTAATCCTCACATGCTGATACATCCCATCATGGTGTCCATGCTCTAGATTTCTGACTGTGCTCTTGACCTCTCACTGCCCGAGTAGCAGCTAACAACTGTCCAGAACTTCAGTTCCTTGACTGCACTCACAGACACCAGGGCATGCTGTTTCCCTTACACAGAATGTTCTTCACTCTCACAAATCCTTCAAGGTCAAGCCTGCTCCATGCAGGCTTACTGATTTCCCTGTCAAGTGCCCAAGCTTTTTCCTTTCTAAGAATTCAGAATGCTTAATTAAGTAGATGATGTACAACATGGCACTTTTGCTACCTTGCAATGTTCCCTGGTTTTGCATTTGACCAATACCTCTCAACAAGATCAGAGTCCACAAAGTTCAAGAACTGTGCCTCCTCTCCCTCCTATATCCAACATGGTATCTAGTTCTGCCCTGGCCATATTACACCACAGGGCAGCAAACTGTTTTGTAAAGGGTTCAACAGTATATACTTTAGGCTTTTCAGGACATGTGGTCTCTGTCACAAATACTCTGCTGCTGTAGCACAAAAGCAGCTAGAAAAAAATATCTAAATGAATAGGCATGGTTGTGTTCCAATAAAACTTTATTTATATCATCAGGTGGCAGGAGGACAATCTGGCCCATAGGCTGGGCTGAAATCTGAGGAAGGCCTGGAGATTTTCAATATATGGTTTTTTGCTTTTTGGTGTTTTTTTGAGTGGGAGTCTTACTCTGTTGCCCAGGCTCGAGTGCAGTTGCAAGACCAAGGATACCACACTCTTGATCTACTGGGCTTAGCAAATGTTAAGCACTGGTGCATTCAGCACTGAAATACAGACTCTTCTCTAATAATGACATGTCATCATTAAGATATTTTTTTCCCCAGATGAAACAGGCTCAGATATTAAGAAATATTGATTTAAGCACTTAGTTTTAGATAAAATTTGCATTCTAGAAATCTTACCTAATAACTAATTAGAACAGTTCTTGAACAAGTCATTGAGTATCTCTGAGCCTCAGTTTCCTCACCTTAGAACACAGGAACAGTAAACAATCCCACAAAGCTGCTAAAAGAGTCATATGAGATAATTAAAGGGTGTAGCACAAAGTCTCACACATTGTCATTGTTCAATAAATGTATTAGCAAGATCTAACTAGTAACTAGCACTAAGCCATCAATACCTATTATCAGTCAGAAGATCTTCAGTCACTTTTTTCCCTGTGAATTTGTGTCTGTTCCCCATCTTGAAGTTAAGTGTTTTTCGAAGACGTCTTTGTCTGCGAGAACAGTAGCCCCTATAAGAAACCACAAACAAAATCCATTCAGCCAAGCTAAGAGTACTTTGAATAGCAAATTCTGTAATAAGGCAAGGTCAAAGGTTACTACAGATATCACACATCAGCTACCACACGCGTATTGAACTACTAAAACATGCAGGGCAATATGGTTAATGTTATAGGAAACACAAAGAGAGAGAGGACACAGTGCCTATTCTCAAGGAACCCAGACTCTAGATGGGGAGGACCATGCAGATAAAATGGCATCCAAGAATACAAGGCAAATGAATGGACGTAAGTAATCATTCTCTTCTCATTGACACCTTTGGCTGGAGTGGACTGATGATGGACCTGGAAAGAATGAATAGGATTCTAATGGACACAAAGGAGACTGGGTTGACAATGAGGAAGACTGGGTTGACAATGAAGACACAGAGAAAGGAACTGTAAGCATGCTGAAAAAAATGAGGAGGCCAATTAGGATGTCACCAAAAAACACTATTAATATCACCTCTATGCCAAGTCTCCCTCCTCTGTGCTCATGCAGCTCTTCATTCCCACTTCGATTATAGTATATGGCATTACAATTATGTTCTTTTTTTTTTTTTTTTGTTAGAGTCACCCAGACTGGAGTGCAGTGGCATACTCATGGTCACCCAGTGTAGACCTGCTGGGCTCTGAAGATCCTTCCGCCTCAGCCTTCCAAGTAGTTGGAACTATAGGCGTGCGCTACCACACCTGGCTAATTTTTTATTTATTATAGAGATGAGGTCTCGTCAAGTTGCCTGGGCTAGTCTCGAACTTGTGGGCTCAGGCAATCCATTCTCCTTGGTCTCCTAAAGTGCTGGGATTATAGGCTGAGCCACTGGGCCTGACCACAATTATGTTCTTACATTATAATTATGTTCTCTAATATAAACTCCTTTAGTACAGGAGGGATTTTTTTTTTTTTTTGAATTGGAGTCTCACTTCGTCGCCCAGGCTGGAGTGCAGTGACATACTCATGGCCATCGCTTGCTGGACTCAAGCGATCCTTCCTCCTCAGCCTTCCAAGTAGCCAGAACTACAGGCACACACCACCACGTCCAGCTGATTTGTGGTAGAGATGAGGTCTTGCCAAGTTGCCCAGGCTGGACTCAAACCTGTGGGCTCAGGCAATTCTCTCACCTCGGCTTCCCAAAGTGTTGGGATTACAGGCTTGGGCCACCGTGCCCAGCTGGAATTTAATTTAATTTTTTTTTTTTTTTTGAGTTGGAGTCTCACTCCGTCGCCCAGACTGGAGTGCAGTGGCCGCTCCCGGCCACCGCAGCCTCGACCTGCAGGGCTCCGGCGATTCTTCCACCTCAGCCTTCCAACTAGCCGGAATTACAGGCATGTGCTACCACGCCTGGCTGATTTTTTGATTTATTATAGAGAGAGGTCTCGCTGCCCAGGCGGGTCTCGAACCCGCCGGCTCAGGCAATCCACTCACCTCAGCCTCCCAAAGGCACGGGATTACAGGCTGAGCCACCGAGCCTGGCTTGGAATTTCATTTTTAAGTTTCCCCTAATGCCTTAGCACAGTGCCTAGCACATAGATATTCAATAAACATATATTTTTACTAAATTAGTATAAAAATACACACAAAGTTTTACCAATCCTTAAATCAAAATAATACAGCATACAATTTTCAATACAGAAATGATATTTAAATATTATATTAGCATCTCAGTTTGAAAACTACCAGGGCATAGGTTATTAAACAAAAGAAATAAACCAGGTACAGTGGTTCATGCCTATAATTCCAGCTACTCAGGAAGATGAGGCGAGATGATGGCTTGACCCGATAAGTTTGAGACAGAACAGTCTGGGTAATATAGTTTGACTCACACCTCTTTAAAAAATATCCCTAATATAGCCATGTATGGTGACTCATGCCTGTAATCTCAGTACTTTGGGAAGCAGAAGTGAGAGGATTGCCTGAGTCCAAGGGTTCGAGACCAGCCTGGGAAACTTGGCAAGACCTCATCTCTAAAATAAATTAAAAAAAATTAACCGGGCGCAGTGGCGCACACCTGTGGTTCCAGCTACCTGGAAGGCTGAGCCAGAAGGATACCTGGGCCCACTCCAGCCTAGGCATCAGAGTGAGACTCTGGATCAAAAAAAAAAAAAAAAAAAATCCCGAAATCAGCTTTAATTATCATTTATCCTTTTACATACAAACCAGATGGGACATATACATTATGAGTAGAAATACAAACTGATAAACTTTTCTGGCAGTATGAATGAATTTATCAAGATCCCTAAAAATATTTATACTCTAAACCAACAGTCTACTGCTATACTACAATATGCTAAATAGTCAGAAATACAAATAGGTATGAACAGATTCATGAGAACTAAATTTTCAAGTCTACAAAACTAGCTACTATATAAATAACCAACTTAGGGGAAATAGGTAAATAAATTACGGTATGCCTATACATTGGATTATAATGCAACTAATAAAAATCATGTGTGTGAGACATTTTTTTTTTTGAGCTGGAGTCTCACTCTGTCGCCCAGACTGGAGTGCAGTGGCCGCTCATGGCCACCGCAGCCTCACCCGCTGGTCTCCGGCGATCCTTCCGCCTCAGCCTTCCAAGTAGCCAGAATTACAGGCATGCACTCATGCCCGGCTGATTTTTTGATTTATTGTAGAGATGAGTTCTTGCTGCCCAGGCGGGTCTTGAACCTGCGGGCTCAGGCAATCCACTCACCTCAGCCTCCCAAAAGCGTGGGATTACAGGCTGAGCCACCGAGCCCGGCTGAGACATTTTTATAGGAATGGAAAAACACATAAAAATGGACTGAAGGACACACATCAAAGCCAAGACACAATTAAGAGATGAGAATGCCCAGGAGGATGGTGGTTAAAGGGGACTTTACTGCCCTTTGTCATGTTTGCCAAACAAGAAAACTTTAATAGGTGAACTTCTGGCACTTTGGGAGGCTGAGATGAGTGGATTGCCTGGCCCGAGGGTTCGAGACCTGCCTGGGCAACTTGGCGAGACCTCATCTCTACAATAAATCAAAAAATGAGCCGGCCGTGGTAGCACGCGCCTGTAGTTCCAGCTACTTGGAAGGCTGAGGCGGAAGGATCGCCGGAGCCCAGCAGGTCGAGGCTGAGGTGGCCGGGAGCGGCCACTTCACTCCAGTCTGGGTGACAGAATGAGACTCCAACTCAAAAAAAAAAAAAATAATAATAATAATAATAATAGAACTTCATATTTTACTCTTTATACTTCTCTGTATTTTCATTTGTTTCTTTTTTTTTTTTTAAGGAGTCTCATTCTATTGCCCAGGTTGGAGTGCAGTGGCATGCTCACAGCCACTGCAGCCTCAATCTGCTGGGCTCAGGCGATCCTTCCGCCTCAGCCTTCCAAGTAACTGAAACTACAGGTGCGCGCCACCATGTTTAGCTAATATTTTTGACTTATTGTAGAGATGAGGTCTTGCCAAGTTGCCCAGGATGATCTCACACCCTGGGTTTGGGCAACCCTCTCACCTCTGCCCCTTTATATGAAAAATAAAGTCATTCAAAAATAAAAATTAAAAAATTCCCTGCTGGGGTTATAGGTGCAAGCCACTGTGCCTGGCTGTATTTTCATTTCTAAAATCTGTGTAAAGAAATACAAGTGGCATTTAAACAAGAGATGTACAATTTCATTTATGATTAATAAATGCAGATAAAAACTTTTATTATTTTTACTTTATTTTAAAGATGTGGGGTACAATTCAGGATTAGGTATACAAGTGGCCATCATACAGGTATCCTGATTAATGTTTTGTCCCCCCCAAAAAAACTTTTTTTAAGAAAGGAAATATATCAAAATGCTAATGGTGCCTGGCTATCTCTGGGGCTCTGAGATTACAAGTAGATTATTTTCTGTTCCTTTGCTCTTGCAACAATTTATACACGTCTATGGTTATAAGAAAAAAAGGGTTTAAGCTCCCCCATCCGGGAGGTGAGATCAAAAGAAGAACGTATAAGTAGACAGATTGCTACAGTGCAGTTCCACTTTAGTTACCAGAAAAAGAAATTTAAGAGCATATTTAATCACATCTAACCCAACATCTTAAAATGGAACTATAATCTAGCAAAGAGTACGCAACTTTTTAGTTGTAGCAGTTATCATGCAGGACAAGTTTAGAACTATTTACACCACCTAACATAAGGACAGCAATAAATAAGCCTATGTTTACTAGCAACTGTCAGCCCAAAGAATAAGACTTTCCATGAAGAATCTGTTAAGAAAAACGTGAAGTAGAACTGCTCCCTCAACAATCAGCACATTGATAGTTCACTCCTATATAGCAACTTCTGCCCCCAAGTCATTTGACTTGAACACAGTAATTAGATATTAACCTAAGCAAGAAAAAAGAGAATTAAGACAAAAACAAAACAAGACTACCCACGACTATCCTACAATAGGGAAGTAGCTCAACAAATTAACGAATGGCAAGTGAAACTGGCAGTCATGTTATATTGTTAGGTGAAAACCACAAGTTATCAAAGAGTCTGTATAGCACGAATCTGTTCTGTTTAAACACAAGGACGCATGCAAACACCATGTACACGTTCACAGAAATCTTTCCTTTGACATCATGTTCACACCTAAAGCACCTCCCCACTTTTGTTTCCTTCACAGTAGAACTTCTTCAACTCTTGGTCTATAACTTCTATGGTTATAACAATTTTCTAAGCATTCCCCCCTCCTGGAGGGGAGAGCAAATGAAGTATATATAACTAATAATTTCTGCCTAAAGAGATTTCTGCCTAAAGCTAGAATGCTACAGGGTAGTTCAAATTTAGTTGCCAGGATAAAAAATAAATTTAAGAGAGCATTAAATCATGTCTGACCCAACATCTTAAAACAAACTATCACTTCAGTCTCTATTTCCTCACCTCTCATTCTCTCCTCAATCTGCTCCAGGCTTCTTCCAACTCTATTACTTCCTTCAAACTGATCTCTTTTTTTTTTTTTTGAGTTGGAGTCTCACTCTTGTAGCCCAGGCTGGAGTGCAGTGGCATGCTCATGGCCACGACAGCCTTGACCTGCTGGGCTCAGGCGATCCTTCCACCTCAGCCTTCCAAGTAGCTGGAACTACAGGCACACGCCAGCATGCCCAGCTAACTTTTTTTATTTATTGTAGAGATGAGGTCTCACCAAGTTGCCCAGGCTGATCTCAAACCCGTGGTCTCAGGCAATTCTCTCTCCTCAGCCTCCCAAAGTGCTGGAATTATAGGTGTGAGCCACCACGCCCAGCCTCAAACTGTTCTTAAAATGTCATTAATGATGCTAAGATTAAAAATATGACACCACTTACAATCATTCAAAAATAAAAATTAAAAAGAAAAGAAATAGGCTGGGGATGGTGGCTCATGCCTGTAATCACAACACTTTGGGAGGCCAAGGTGGAAGGATCGCTTGAGCCCAGGAGTTCGAGACAATCTAGGCAATATTGCAAGACCTTAAAATTAAGTGAGTGTGGCAGCCAGTGCCCATAGTCCCAGCTACTTGGAAGGCTGAGATGGGAGGATCACTTGAGCCAACTAGGATGTTGAGACCAGCCTGGGCAACACAGTGAGACCTCATCTCTAAAATAAAAAAAAAATAGCCAGACATGGGGGCATGCACCTGTAGTCTCAGCTACTCAGGAGGCTGAAGTGCAAGGATCACCTGAGCCCAGGAGGTCAAGGTTGAAGTAAGCCAGGATCATACCACTGCACTCCAGCCTGGGCTACAAAAAGAAAAAGTAATACTTAGGTATGCATCTAAACTAATGATATGTGTATACAACTTATATGCTGAAAACCACAAAATTGTGATAAAAAATTAAAAATCTAAATAAATTTAGAAACACAGATGTTAAGGATTGGAAGATTCAACATAGTAAAGATGTCAATTATCTCCGAATTGAAATACAGGTCTAATCCAATCTCTAGCAAAGTTCTAGAAAGGTTTTTTTTGGGTAGATATAGACATGATTATTCTAAAATTTTTATGAATCACACCTATTAGGACTGGCTATTACAGCAAGTGTTGACAAGGATGTAGGTAAACTGAAACCCCTATGGTATTATTTGTGGGAATGCAAAATTGGGTAGTCACTATGGAAAACAGCATGGCAGTTCCTCAGAAAAGTAAATATTGAATTACCATAAAAGGCAGCAATTCCATGTCTGAGTACATACCTAAAGAACTGAAAGCACGGACTCAAATAGATATCTGTACACCAATGTTCAAAGCAGATTTATGCACAACAGCCAAAAGGTGCAAACAACCCAAATATCCATGGACATATGAATGGATAAACAAAATGAGGTACATAGGTGTAATGAAATATTACTCAGCCTTAAAAAGGAATAAAATTCTGACACATGGATGGACCTTCAACACATTATGCTATGTGAAAAAAACCAGCACAAAAGGACAAGTATCATATGATTCCATTTAAATGAGGTACTTAAAATAAACAAATTCAGGCTGGACACAAAGGCTCATGCCTGTAATTCCAGCAATTTGGGAGGCAGAGGCAAAAGGATTGCCTGAGGCTAGGGTTTTGAGACCAGACTGGACAACTTGGTGAGACCTTGTCTCTACAACAAATCAAAAAAATTAGCTGGGCATGTTGGCGTGCCTGTAGTTCCAGCTGCTTGGGAGGCTGAGGTAGAAGGACTGCCTGAGCCAAGGAGGTCAAGACTACGGTGGCCATGAATGTGCCACTTTGCACTCCAGCCTGGGTGACAGAGTGAGACTCCTACTAAAAAAAAAAATAAATAAACAAATTCATATAAACAGAAAGTAGGAAAGCTGGGGGCAGAAAGGAATGAGGAGTTAGTGTTTAATGGAAATGGAGTTTCAGTTTGGGATGATAAAAAAGTTCTGGAGATAGGCCAAGTGTGGTGCCTGTAATCCCAGCACTCTGGGAGGCCGAGTCAAGAGGACTGCCTGAGCCCAGGGATTCGCACCAGTCTAGGCAACTGGGCAAGACCTCATCTCTACAAAAAAATCAGAAAATTAGCCAGGCATGGTGGCACACACTTGTAGTTTCAGCTACTTGGAAGGACTGCCTGAGCCCAGCAGGTCAACACTGTGGAAGCTGTGAGTGTGCCACTGCACCCCAGTCTGTGTGACAGAGCAAAACATGAATCAAAAAAGAAAAAAAGGAGCCGGGCTCGGAGGCTCAGCCTGTGATCCCGCGCCTTTGGGAGGCTGAGGTGAGTGGATTGCCTGAGCCCGCAGGTTCGAAACCTGCCTGGGCAGCGAGACCTCATCTCTACAATAAAATAAAAAAAATCAGCCGGGCGTGGTAGTGCATGCCTGTAATTCCAGCTACTCGGAAGACTGAGGCGGAAGGATCGCCGGAGGCCAGCAGGTCGAGGCTGCGGTGGCCGGGAGCGGCCACTGCACTCCAGCCTGGGCAACAGAGTGAGACATCTACTCAAAAACAAACAAACAAACAAACAAACAAAAGAACACAGTAGTCAACTTGAAGGGACTTCCACTGGCCAAATCTAGGTCAATTACAGCATCAAAATAAAGATGTTATGAGATTCCAGCTCATAATATAAAATAGGAGATTGAGTACATATAGACACAAATAAATGAATATACTGCAAATTTGATAAAAATGGGATATTTACATAGTTTCAGAGTATTTCCTTACAAAATACTTAGTAGTCACAAAGAAAAAGAGAATAACTTTCCAGTGGGAAAGCATGGCCAACACCACCTTAATCAAATGATCAAAGGATCAGGAACTGAGCAAACTGAAATTGTGTGCTGCTGGATAACACAATGAGATGAACTCAGCATCACTTCTGTGAAACCCTGTCAAAGATATATGACCTGGATCTCATCATAAGGAGACATCAAATAAACCCAAATCGTGTGACATTCTACAAAACAGGCAGCCTGTAACACTTCAGAGTGTCAAGATCTTGAAAAATCAACAAAAGACTAAAGATATACACCAGAGTTAAGATTAAAGAAACACAGGCTGGGCTCGGTGGCTCAGCGTATAACCCCAGCACTTTGGGAGGCCGAGGTGAGTGGATTGCCTGAGCCTATGGGTTCAAGACTCACCTGGGTAACTTGGCGAGACCTCATCTCTACAATAAATCAAAAAAAATTAGCAGGGTGTGATAGCGTGCGCCTGTAGTTCCGGCTACTTGGAAGGCTGAGGCAGAAGGATCACCAGAGCCCAGCTGGTCGAGGCTGTGGTGGCCAGGAGCGTGCCACTACACTCCAGTCTGAGCGATGGAGTGAGACTCCAACTCAAAAAAAAAAAGAAAGAAACAGGCCAGGCGCAGTGGTTCAGTCTGTAATCCCAGCACTTTGAGAGGCCAAGGTGAGAGAACTGCCTGAGTCCATGGGTTCAAGACCAGCCTAGGCAACTTGGTGAGACCTTGTCTCTACAATAAATCACAAAAAAAAAAAAAACTAGCCGGGTATGGTGGCATGTGTCTGTAGTTTCAGCTACTTGGAAGACTGAGGCAAAAGGATCACCTAAGACCAGCAGGTTGAGGCTGCAGTGGCCATGAGCGTGCCACTTCACTCCAGCCTGGGCAACTTCAATTCAAAAAAGAAAAGAAAAGAAGAGAAATGTGACAACTACAGGCAATGAACAATTCTGAAATGGATCCTTTTGCTAGAGGAAATGACTGGGACAACTGAGGAATCCTGAATGGGGTCTGAGGATTAGACCATAGTAATTTGTCAAGAGTTTCCTGCTTTTGATTGTTGTGCTGCAGTTATATGTGAGAATGTCCCTGTTAATCAAAAATATACAGTAAAGTATCCAGGAACAATGGGCATCAGGCAGGGAATTTACTCTCAATGGTTCAGGAAAAAAAGTAGCAAGTATACCACAATACTTTTAAACAGAAATAAAATGACACTTTTTTTTTTTTTTGAGTAGGAGTCTCACTCTGTCGCCCAGGCTGGAGTGCAGTGGCACGCTCATGGCCACCGCAGCCTTGACCTGCTGGGCTCAGGTGATCCTTCTGCCTCAGCCTTCCAAGTAGCTGGAACTACAGGCACATGCTACCACAACTGGCTTATTTTCTGATTTATTGTAGAGACAATGTCATGCCAAGTTGCCCGGCTGATTTTGAACCCTTGGACTCAAGCAACCCTCTTGCCTCAGCCTCCCAAAGTGCTGGAATTACAGGCATGAGCCACTGCACCTGGCCTTAAAATGACATTTTAAAGAGATCAGGGAAAACAGAATCAAGACTATTTTTACATCATTTACATCAATATCATTTTACATCAATGATAAAATGATATTGAGGAATTACTGTCAATTTGATTAAGTAGGATAATAATATCTTGGTTATATTTTTTAAAAGTCTTATTTAGGCTGGGCACAGTGGCTCAACTTATAATCCCAGCACTTTAGGAACCTGGGGGTTCGAGGCTATCAACATAAAAAATACTAATAATAAAACAATCCAGCACAAAAGAAAGGAAGACAGAACATACTGAATGCTGGCAAAGATATGGTGCAACTGTAGCTCTTGATTTGAGAAAATTGGTAAAACAACTTTGGAAAACTGCTGGGTACTAAAGCTGAATATATGTATATCTTTTAGTATTCCACTCCCAGGTATATATCTAAAAGAAATGACAGCCAGGCTCGGTGGCTCAGCCTGTAATCCCAGCGCTTTGGGAGGTTGAGGTGAGTGGATGCCTGAGCCTGCAGGTTTGAGACCCGCCTGGGCAACTTGGCAAGACCTCATCTCTACAATAAAATCAAAAATTAGCCAGGCATGGTAGCACACGCCTATAGTTCTAGCTACTTGGAAGGCTGAGGCGGAAGGATCGCCGGAGCCCAGCAAGTCGAGGCTGCAGTGGCTGGGAGCATGCCACTGCACTCCAGTCTGGGTGACAGAGTGAGATTCCAACTCAAAGAAAAAAATGACTACTTCTGTTCACCAAGACATGTATAAGAATGTTTATGACAGCGCTATTTGTAATAGCCCAAACTGTAAAGTGGCCAAAGGCCCAGCAATAGTGCAGTTGTATATACATTGTGCTATACTCATCTAAGAAACACCCTACAGCAATGAGAATAAAAGAACTACAACTACGTAAACAATATAAAGGAATTTTACAAACATAATGGTGAAAGAAGACGCTCACAAGGGAGTATATACTGTGTGATTCTGTGCAGATAGATTTCAAAAATAAGGAAACCTAGCCGGGCTCGGTGGCTCAGCTTATAATCCCGTGCTTTGGGAGGTTGAGGTGAGTGGATTGGCTGAGACCACGGGTTCGAGACCCACCTGGGCAACTTGGTGAGACCTCATCTCTACAATAAATCAAA
>NW_007248757.1:23849-28215 GCF_000164805.1 Carlito syrichta
GACAGAGTGAGACTTCAACTCAAAAAATAAAAAAAAATAAGGAAACCTACTCTAAGGTGCTAGAAGTCATGATAGTGGTGACCCTTGGGAAGGAAGGGTTTGTGATTAGAAGGAGCAAAAAAAGGGACTTCTGGGATGTCGGTTAATGTTTTGTCTCCTAATCCGCATGCCAGTTACAGGGGTTCCGGCTGCGAAAAACTCAACAATTTCTGTATACTTGAATGCAATGTTAAAATCTTACAATACAAATTTTTATTTTTTAAGCAAGAAACAGATAAAACAAGAGCAAAAAGTTGATCATGTAATGACTGAGTGATAGGTTTACAGGATTCACTAGACTATCACCTCTATATTTGTGTTGAAAATGTCTTTAATAATGAAAACAAAATCAGATTATAATAGTCTCCTGTTTAAAACTCTCTCATCACACCTAGATTAACACTTGAACTTGTTACCCTGGCCTACAGGACCCTACACACTCTGGCCCTACCTACTTCTCCCACCTCATCTCACATCACTGCCCACCTTACTCACTCTGCCCCAGCCCTGTTGACCCTTCACCACATGGTTGACTCTTCAGTCTTTAGGTCCCCCATCTAAATATGCTCCTCTCAGAAGGTCATTTCTGACCTACCCTAATCTAACTCCCTTTCATAGGAGTTCCTTTCTTTAATTTTCACCATAACTTGAGATGTTTGTTATGTTTGTAAATTCCCTGACATTGAGAACCTTTGTCTGTGTTCTTTAATGCTCCTCAGTGCCTAGAACAGTGTCGGGCACTTGATAGGTGTTCACTAATGTTTTTGAATAAATGGAGTAAAAATCTGAGATGTAGCATGTTTCAGTAGTATTTTTTAAAGACCAAAGTCCATAATACCTACAATTTAGAAATAATAAGATATTTCTGCTCTCAAGTATTGAACTGTATATGTACCAATAAATATCGCGTTTACATGTTTAAAATAACGAAAAGCATTGAATGTAACAAAGACAGTATAGCTAAGTCAAAAAAGTATTACCATAATTGCCTGTTATTTTAAGCAAATGTCTCTAATGTATCTGCAATTTTTTTTTGAGTAGAAGTCTCACTGTTTCCCAGGTTGTAGTGCAGTGTGTCTCACCTGAGCCACATCGTCTGGCAATCCTTTCGCTTTAGCCTCCCGAGTAGCTGGGACTACAGGTGTGTGCGCTACAAAGCCCGGCTAATGTTTTGATTTTTTTGTGGAAACAAGGTCTCACTACATTGCCTAGGCTGGTCTTGAACTCCTGGGCTCAAGCGATCCTCCCCCTCCACCTCCCAGAGTGCTGGGATTATAGGTGTGAGCCACTGCACCTGGTCAAGATGTCTTTAAATTTAAAAATTATGTACCTTTTTTGGATTCAACATAAATTCAATGATAAAAGCTCTAGGTACACTTTCTGATATGGTAGAGTAAGTAGGATTTTAATAAAAGCAAATCAAATTTGAAAATTCCACAATGATTTCCATACATCTTGCACTTGATACCAACCTGTACCTCTGAAAATCTCCATGCCGTAAACCATGCTGTTGCTGAGATTCCTTAATAATCTGAAGAACTAGAGCCAAGATTAAGGAAAAGCTCACAATAGCAAGAATCCAAATAAATCAAAACCTTTATCGTTAGTCTACATTTGTGTCAAACCACAGCCCATTAGACATTTGTCAATATTTAGTACATTAGCAAAATCTGTGTAACTATTTGCAACAGCTATCTTGTCATAGAACAGGGCTAGGCATCCAGAAAAATTGATTGCCTGAATTGCTACTACTTTCAAACTAAAAAGAGGGTACTACTAGTCATTGGGGAGCGGCTGAAACCCAACAGCTTAAATAACTGCTGACTATACGTGGAGTGGCTCCCATCCCGGACCCTACATTTTACTCATTCAAGCAGGTTCAGGTTATAGATGACGTGTACTACTCCCATTTGCATAACCTCTGACACCTGCCAAATCTAGCTTTCCTTAACAGCTGTAATGCTTTGAGAGTCTGTGACTAGCACATTAACTAGGAAAGGCCAAAGTTTGCATTAAAATATTAAGGTTTTTCTTGTAAAGGAAGAAATTTCCTTTTAAGAATTTTAAAATGCTTACGATTACATATCAAATATCACAAGCACTCAGTTTAGATACACACTAATGAAAACCAGAAACCGATTCCTCCAGCTCGACTAAACGACTTCCAACAAGATAAAATACCTACAGATCTATTAGAAAAACTACGTAAATGATATTAACAAGCCACGGTAATTTATAATAAAAATGGGCAACAAGCTTTTCTTCAGAGAGTCAATCTTTACCTCCACTTCCAAAACATCAGGCTAAGTTTTAATACGCAGTCTACAACGGTTGTCAGACAAGAGTCAAGCCGAAGCGTCAAGACTGCAGTTTCCCCTCTCCAGTTCCTCTCTCAAGGTGCCAAAGCAGAAGCTCAGCGGGGTGGCCAGTGTCACCCCGTCACAAGCCCTCCACCTGGGCCACTGCAGAGCAACAGGAGAAATGCCTGTGTCACCTGGAAGAAAAGTACGTCCCCCAGCCTAGAAGGCGAGGGGAAAGCGAGGAAGGACCGGTCGAGAACTGGAACTGCAAATGCCAAAAAGTGAGGGCGAGAGAAATCGCAACCCTCGACCTCTCTTGCCAGGACGTGCCAGGGCCCGCCGCCTCTCCCGCCCCCAGCCCTCTGCATCGACACGTAGTCATTGCGAGTTAGGCCCGATTATGCCAGGATACTCTCCAAACTCAGGCTATCCCCAAGTTCTTTGTTTGCCTTCGATCCGGCTGAAGGGCGTTCGTTTTCTTTATTTTCGTCTCCTCCGGCACCGCGTCCGCCGCCGCTACCGCCGCTGCCGCCGCTGCCGCCGCCGCCACCAGGAACCTGCTTCTCAGCAGCCATCTTGCCCCAGCGCCGCAGAGCAGGACGGGATAGAGAAGGCGGGACGACCGGAGCGGGTGAGAGCGGGACCCGCCAAGCCGGGCTGATGGGATAGCGGCGGACTCCCCAGCCGACGGTCCTTCCTGCAGCCAGGAGGCATCGACTGGAGCGCGCCTGCGCGGCGGCTCGGACTCCCGGGTCCCGAATTGCCGTGGGCTAGACTGGAGGCTCGCCGACGCTGGGCGACTGAGGCTGCTGAGGTCTTCTCGAGGACAACCCCACCTCGCGTCCACCGAGGGTGCGAGGACCAGAGACGGACCCACACCTCCTGCATCCCAGCACCGGGATCCGGCTCACGTCCCGCACGG
Source organism: Carlito syrichta (assembly GCF_000164805.1). NCBI lineage: Eukaryota > Metazoa > Chordata > Mammalia > Primates > Tarsiidae > Carlito > Carlito syrichta. The sequence goes on from NW_007248757.1 coordinate 27,111, forward strand.
CAGAGGACGGGAGACCAAGGGCTTTGATTTTGGGGGTGTCTGTCTACCTCCTCTGGGACTTGGGAGATGGGGTTCACCCCTGCCGGAATAAAGCACCCCCACCCCCACCTTGAGGGAGCCACCTGTCTGCGCTTGCCTCTGGGGCTGACCGTGAGAAAGCGATGAACGGAGGAAGCGCTGGCGCAGTCATCAAGCGATGTCCCAGTGTGGACACTTAGACTGCTGGGGATCTGTGAACCTATGCAATTTGGGGCGAGCAGTCCAAAGAAGAGACTTGTTGAGGCATGGGAGAATGTGACATTTTGCTCTGCAGCCTTGAGAGTCTGAGTCCCGAGGCTCCCATCCCTGTTCCGTCATTACTGGTTGGGGAATGTTGGGCAAGTAACTCATGTCCTTCTAGATCTGTTCCCTCATCTGTGAAATAGGAATAACCTATTTAAATGGTTGTTATGAAGATTAAATGATACATTTTAAAGTATCTACTCACATCACTAATCATTAGAGAAATGCAAATTAAAAACCACAGTGAACCGGGCGCGGTGACTCTCGCCTGTCATCTCAGCACTTTGGGAGGCGGAGGCGAGAGGATTGCCTGAGTCCACGGGTTCAAGACCTAGTCTCTACAATAAATCAAAAACTTAGCTGGGCGTGGCGACACACACCTATAGTTACAACTACTTTGAAGACTGAAGCAAAAGGATCGCCTGAACCCAGGAGGATGCAGTGGGTGAGCATGCCACTGTACTCCAGCCTGGGCAGCAGAGTGAGACTCCTACTCAAAAATAAAAACAAAAACAAAAAACCCACAGCGAAGCATCGCCTCACACCCATAGGATGGCTACTATGCCAAAACAAACAAACAAAAGAACGTGTTGGTGAGGGGGTGGAGAATTTGCAGTTTAGTGGGAATGTAAAATGGTGCAGCCACTGTGGAAGACAGTATGGAAGTTCTGTCCATTAAAAGATGAATTGTAAGCCGGGCTCGGTGGCTCAGCCTGTAATCCCGCGCCTTTGGGAGGCTGAGGTGAGTGAATTGCCTGAGCCCGCGGGTTCGAGACCCGCCTGGACAGCGAGACCTCATCTCTACAATAAATCAAAAAATCAG
>NW_007248757.1:28581-31387 GCF_000164805.1 Carlito syrichta
GCCGGTAATTCCAGCTACTTGGAAGGCTGAGGCGGAAGGATCGCCGGAGCCCAGTAGGTCGAGGCTGCAGTGGCCGGGAGTGGCCACTGCACTCCAGTCTGGGTGACAGAGTGAGACTCAACTCAATGAAAAAGAAAAAAAGAAAAGAAAATAGCATACTAAGTTATGTAAGCCAATCATAAATACAGTACGATGTCATTGACATGAGTTACCTAGAACAGGCAATTCATAGAAACAAAGTAGAATGGTGGTTGCTGGGAGCTGGGAAGAGGAAATGGGGATTTGTGCTTTTGAGAGAGGTCTTCAATCTGCTGCCCAGGCTGGAGTGCAGTGGTGCAATCATGGTTCACTGTAGCCTCCAATGCCTGGGCTCAAGGAATCTTCCCACCTTGACCTTTGGAGCAGCTGGGACTACAGGCAGGTGCCACCATGCCTGACTAATTGTTTAATTTTTTGTAGTGACAGGATCTTGATATGTTGCCCAGGCTGGTCTTGAATGCCTTTCCTCAAGTGATCCTTCAGCCTTGGCCTCCCAAAGTGCCAGGCTGGAGTTGTTTTTTTGTAATAGATACAGTTTCAGTTTTGCAAGATGAAAAACTTAGGAGCTTGGTTACAAACAATGTGAATATACTTAACATTACTGAGCTAACACTTAAAATAGTTAAAGTGGTAATGTTTGTTATGTGTATTTTACCATAATTAAGAATAAATTTGTAAAAAAGTAAGTTTCCCAAATGCCACTGATAAATGGATAGAAAAGTAGAATGCGGTAGAACCATACAATGGAATATTATTTGGCCATAAAAAGGAAGTATTGATTGCTAAAAATGGAAGAACTTCGAAAACATTATGCTAAGTGAAAGAAGCCACACACAAAAGGTCACATATTGTATGATTCTATCTAAATGAAAAGTTAAGAAGAGACAAATCTCTACTGAGACAAAAAGTAGATTTGTGGTTGTCTGGGACTGGAGATGGGGTGGGGATAGGGTGAAAGCTAAAGGTAGGGTTCCTTTTGATGGGAAGGAAAATGTTTTACAATATTTTGTGATTGTGGTATTGTTACACAACTGTGAATATACTAAAAACCAAATGAACCCTTTAAATGGGTAAATGGATCACTTTACTAAATTCTGGTCTGGCTACTTGGCTCGTTGAGCTGTGGTCACCATGTTTTCCTAGCTTTAACCCCCTCCTCTACCTTGGGGAGGTGAATCTCTTCTAATTTCTAAATAAACTATATTTTCCAATCTAAAAAAATGAGTAAATGGCATGGGATGTGAATTAATATTTCAGTAAAGCCATTACCAAAATAAGGAAGCTTATGTTAGTCCTCTGGTCAAAACTCTGCAATCCCTCCTCGTCATACTCAGATGACAAGCCACAATCCTTAGGATGGCAAAAAGCCGTTCATGCTATGTCTCTCAGCTCTTCTCCTGCCAGGCTCCTTCTTGCTCATTCAACTCAGGCCATACCCACCTCTTTGCCTTAGGGACACAGGCACCCTCCTGCCTTAGGGCCCTTGCACTGGCTGTGCCCTCTGTCTGAAATGCTCTTCCCTGCACCTTCTTCATAAGGTCCTTAATAAGGTCTTCTTGACCACCCTATTTTATTTTATTTTATTTTGAGACAGAGACTTGCTCTGTTGCCCAGGCTGGAGTATGGTGGAGTGATCTTAGCTCACTGCAGCCTCTAACGCCTGAGCTCAAATGATCCTCTTTCCTCAGCTTCCTGAGTAGCCAAAACTGCAGGTGCAAGCCACCACAACTGGCTTTTTAAAAAAAAACTAGAGACAAGGTCTTTCCATGTTGCCCAGGCTGGTCTCAAACTCCTGACCTCAAGTGGTCCTCCCACCTAGGCCTCCCAAAGTGCTTGAGATCACATGTGTGAACCACCACACCTGGTCACCACCTTGTTTTAAATCACACCATCACCGGCACCTGGGTACTTTCACATTCCCTTGATCTACTTTTCCCGCAAGTACTTATCAACATGTAATAGCTTAGTAACTTAAATTATGTTTATTGTCTGTCTCTCCTGCTAGAAAGTCAGCTCACGGAAGGCCTTGATCTTTGTAGAGCTCACTGGTATATCCGAAGGACACTAAACAGTGCCTGGTGAGAAATAGATGCTTAATAAATATTTACCGAATAAATAAATGGTAAGAGTCTCATAAGCACTATTATCATCTTCCTGTTCGGTGAATAGAAGACAGGCAGGGCAAAGGCATGAATAGGGTTTTCCTACCAAGAGGAGGAGCTAACTAGGCTCCTCAGAGGCTGAGATCTTAGGGGATTCTCTTAAGAATATTCTTTCCGAGACTTGCTTGGGCAACTTGGCAAGACCTCATCTCTACAATAAATCAAAATGAGCCGGCCGTGGTAGCACGCGCCTGTAGTTCCGGCTACTTGGAAGGCTGAGGCGGGAGGATCGCCGGAGCCCAGCAGGTCGAGGCTGCGGTGGCCGGGAGCGGCCACTGCACTCCAGTCTGGGCGACCGAGCGAGACTCCAACTCAAAAAGAAAAGAAAAGAAAAGAAACTAACCAAGCTTCCTCTGAGACCTTCCCGTCTCCCCACCTCTGCTCTCTGGGGGTCCTGAGGCCTGGCGCTCCCGGGAATGAGGCACGGGCCGACAGCAGGTCAACGCCACAGATGGGCGATGGAGTGGGAAGGAAGGAAGGAAGGAAGGGTGGAAGGAAGGGTCAGGCGTGCGTCCCACTCGCCAGTTCGGAAAAACCAAGTCCCCCATCTCCTCCGCCGCGTGTAACTGCCCACCCCCGTCTCCCGGGGGCCGGCCCGTAACTCT
>NW_007248757.1:31979-33229 GCF_000164805.1 Carlito syrichta
CGGCTGGGTGTTCGGCTCGCTGCTCTGCAAGGCCGTGCACTTCCTCATCTTCCTCACCATGCACGCCAGCAGCTTCACGCTGGCGGCCGTCTCCCTGGACAGGTGAGCGAGCGCCCGGGCGAGGGCCAGCGACGGAGGCGGGAGCCGGCGACCGAGGAGGGGCGCGCGGAGGGTGGGAGGGCACACCGAGACGGCGGAGGAACCGGAGGGAGGGAGGGAAGGAAGGAGCCACAGAGGTGAGAACGAGGGTCTGTGGTGCCCCTCGGTCAGGTGCGTCCTCGGGGCCTCGCGGCCTGGAGAATGTGGCTCTCCAGCGCCGTCCGCGCCTGACCGTGCGCTGCGTGGCCTGGCACAAAGCGCTTTCGCGTGTCCATTTCGCTAGAGCTTAATGCTCCGGTGACGCTGGGATGGGAGGAATTACTGTGCCGATGTACAGAAGAGATGGGACTCGGCCGTAACTCGCGCAGAGTCGCCCAGACAGTAATCGTGCGCGTGAAGTGGACCCTCTGTCTCCTAGCGCCAGCCTCGGCGCCTCCACCTCGCTGGCCTCCAAACCGCGGTTTGGTTCCCTGGCGTGGTTGCCTGAGTCCGGACTGTGGGACTTGGGTCCTTCGCAAGGACCCGCGCTAAAGTCGGAGCGTGCGCGCCTGAGGCCCCCCGCTCAGCCCCAGCCGCTCCGCGCCCCGCCTCCAGACTGGGAGTCTGGGGTCGGGAGCCGAGCGCGCGCTCGGCGTCTCCCTCCCCAGGCCGGGGCGGGCCAGAGGGGGAGGCATCTTCGGGAGAGCGCGGGATTCAGGTGGAACCTGGAAGCACCCTAGAATGGTTCAGGGGAGGAAATCTGGGCCTGACTCCGGGGTCTCCCTCTACCTCCCCGGTCCTCCCTGGAAAAGCAGCGAGGCGAGGCCAGGCGAGCCACACACATCCCGCTGCCTCCGAGCGCGGAGTGCGTCGGTTCCCAGCGCGCTGGTGGGACCCACCAGAGCTCCGGCTTCCCTCAGGAGTCCCCCCAGAGGCAGTTCCTTGCCCGACATGTCTTCTCCCGGCTGTCAGCTAGAGCTCTCGGCGCGTGGGTCCCACCTCCCGCGCACCGTCACTAGTGGGTCATCAGGGCCCCACAGCCCGCTCTCCAACCTTTAGTCCTCGATGGCTTTGGGGTGCCTTCCCGGTGGAGTCTGTCTGTAGTCGCAGTCCCGGGGGCAGCAGAAGAGTGGCCTGGACGCCACGTTCCTGCTGCCGGGACCCGCCGTACT
>NW_007248757.1:33632-70792 GCF_000164805.1 Carlito syrichta
CTGACCTACGCGCGCACCCTGCGCTACCTCTGGCGCGCGGTCGACCCGGGAGCCGCGGGCTCGGGTGCCCGGCGCGCCAAGCGCAAAGTGACTCGCATGATCCTCATCGTGGCCGCGCTCTTCTGCCTCTGTTGGATGCCCCACCACGCGCTCATTCTCTGTGTGTGGTTCGGCCGCTTCCCGCTCACGCGCGCCACGTACGCGCTGCGCATCCTCTCGCACCTGGTCTCCTACGCCAACTCCTGCGTCAACCCCATCGTTTACGCGCTGGTCTCCAAGCACTTCCGAAAGGGCTTCCGCAAGATCTGCGCGGGCCTGCTGGGCCGCGCCCCTCGCCGGGCCTCGGGCCGAGTGCGTGCGGCCGCGCCGGGCACCCACAGCGGCAGCGTGCTGGAGCGCGAGTCCACTGACCTGACGCACGTGAGCGAGGCGGCGGGCCCCACGGTGTCTGCCCCGACGCTTCCCAACCACGCAGCCCCACCACCGGCCAGTCCTGGCGGGACGAAAAGCCCCGCCACCGGCCAGTCCCGGCGGGACGAAAAGGCCGGCGACAGCGTCCTGACAGTTAGTGTGACCTGACGGCCCTTGGGGATAGGCTTGGGTGATAAGGGTTGTAGTCATCGGTCTGGGATTGTGGGGAGAGTTTTGTCTGTCAATAAAACGCACGAGCCATTTCATGTGTAGTGACGCGCTGTCTCCACATTTCTCGTTGTCTCAAGGCTCTGTGGGAAGAAGCCTCTGGGACTTCACGGGGGAATCCCGACGGGTGAGCGCAGGGCCCATTGCTGAGCTGCAGGGAAGAGGGCTGCCCGCACCGCACCGAAGGCGGCCGGGCTACAATCGGCGTAAAAATCCCTAACGGAGGCTGGAGAGCTCAGGACGACCGATCGATGGCTCTTGGTCTGTGGCCATCCGGAGGCGCCAGGTGTATATATACATTGCGAACTGGCGGCCGCCAACGCGTGAGACAGAGGCAGGCAGAGTGTTTAAAGCGCGTTCGATAAAGTCGATCAATGACAGACAGACACGGCGTGTGTTCCTGGTTGCATTCATGCTCTCGTGTGTGACAGGTCCTCAACTGCTTCCAGCTCCCAGGGGCCCCTGAGTCTGGGCAGCCAGTCAGCCCCCACCCACTTTTGGCCTTGGTGTTTTCTTCCCTGGCTTTTGCTGGGTGGGATCAGGTCTCCAGTGGCTCAGTTTCTCCAAGGGGCCAGGAAAAGTCACCCCCAGGGCAGATTGGGTTCCAGGTGCATAGCAGCAACTCCAAGGCACTTCTAGGCTGGGCAAGCCAATGCAGGAACCGGAATGCCCTGGGTCCTTGTTCATGAGCTGGCCTCTGCCTGCCCCAGGTCTGCCCCACTCCCAGGGTTAGTGAGCCAAGGCTCTTTACATAAAAGAAGTTCAGTGTTTAACGGAAGCGGGGAAGCCCTCAAGGGTATTCCCATCTTACATGGTTGAGCACAGGGCACTATGACCAAGGGTTTGGGTTCTTCTCCAAGCCGGCGCTGGCCACTTGAAATGCAAGGGAGGGCTGTGGCCCTGATTGGAAGGACCAAGGTGGGAAGACGTGGGGAGCCCAGGCCTTCCCAGTCCCCCTCGGCAAGCAGTAAGCTTGACAACGGGTTCCAGGTGGTGGAAATGGAGCAGGGCAGGGACATTTAGGCAGGTGCAGGGTGGGTGGGGTTGGGTCCTGGGCTTTGTCTTTGGGTGTTTGCAGAACCAGGATGGGGGGAGGGTGCCATGTCAGGGTCCTCGCACAGAACAGCTGCCTCTGACCACCTGCTCAGTTGCCAGAGAAGTGACTGGAGTAGAGGCAGCCACTTGGGCACCACTGCTCCATCCTGCTCCTCCGTGCAGCCACTGATGATGGCTCTGCAGTTCCTGCTCCATCTCGCCTTTCTGGGGCTCAGCATCACCTGCCCCTTAGTCCGGGGACGCAGCTTTCAAGGCCCAGCAGTCGGTAGGTGGAGGGCATAAGGTTGTAAGCTTGGGATTTGGGCCCTAGGGCAGCTGAATAATCTTGACCTTTATCCCTCAGTCTGGCCATCTCTCTTCAACCTCAACATGCCCCAGGAGGTTCAGGAAATCATCCAAATTCCTAACAATGGGAGCGCACCCCTGCTCATGGGCGCACAGGTGTTCGTGTCCAATGTGTTTAATGTGGTAAGTGACATCAGGCCACGGACTCAAGTGCTGAGCTGGGAAGGGGGCCAGAATCAGCCCCAACTAGTACTGGGGTCTCCTGCCTCCTTCAGCGCCCACCCCCAAGGTGATACATTGCCTCTTCCCCAGGACATTCTGCGGTACACAGTGTCCTCTATGCTGCTGCTTCGGCTGGTGAGCTCTCACCTTGGGGGAGGTAGGGCAGGAGAACCCAGCCGAGTATGGGGCTTCATCAAACTGCTGAATTTAGGGGCTCATATACAAGGCAAGCTGGAGCCTCAGTGGCATCCTTGTGTCCCCAGTCTTGGCTGGACACTCGTCTGGCCTGGAACGCTAGTGCACACCCGTGGCAGGCAGTCACGCTGCCCTGGGACTCACTCTGGACGCCCAGAATCACCATCTTGGAGGCGTAAGTGAGGCTGGAGTTCTTGTCCCAGGAACCTGCCGTGCACATCCCTCCTTTCCCCCATCCACGGCCTGGAGGCCATATTAGTGCCCAGTTACCAGTGCGCCTCCATTGCTGTGCATTCCCCTCTCCGTGCCAGAACCCTGACAGCAGCTGAGTTTGGGGGTGAGATGCTGGGTCTCCCCTGCCACACTCCAAAGGGTTGGGCCTCTCTGGCTGTGGTTGGTACTTTTCCCCACAGGCTCTGGGTGGACTGGAGGGACCAGAGCCCGCAGGTCCGAGTCAACCAGGATGGCCGTGTGGAGCTCAACATGGCCCTCACCACGGAGACCAACTGCAACTTTGAGCTCCTCCACTTCCCCCGGGACCAGAGCAACTGCAGCCTCAGCTTCTACGCTCTCAGCAACACTGGTGCTGACAGGGCAAGGGCGGGGGAGGAGGGCAGAGGGGAGGGGACCCTGGGTCTGGGTGCACACCAGTCTACCCCCAGGCTTAGGGGAGCAGCATGTTTCTCCCCGTGCACCTCCCACTCAAACAGCAGCCCGACTCCTCATCCTCTGAATGCAGCCATAGCCCCATGGCCCCCAACTAGGGTCACAGTTCCAGACTCAGATGTTGCAGCAGCTCCCCAGTCCTGTGGGTCCAGCACACTTCAGTCTTATCTCCTCCCCAGAGCAACTGCCCTCAACAGCCAGGTCCAAACCTCAGTGGCTAGGCCCCTTGCATCAAGGCCAGAGGCTCAGGCTATGGACTCATTCCTGAAAACGACTTGAAGGTGTAGCCACCCAGTAAATACTTCACACAAGCACCAGGTGACATCTAACTTGGCAGAGAAGTCCCACCCTTCCCACATACCCCTCCCCTTCAGGACAGGTCACAGCTGCTGCTCGGTGGATCCTAGTATTTCAGGTGTGAGATGATACACTAGAAGACGACCCTGTGACCATTTACTCCTCTGTCAAGTGCTGCAAAGTGATTTATTTTCACAATGAAAATTTATCTATGAATCTGATAAAGATTCCTTTAACTGGAGGTAACTTGGAGTGTTGCAAAATAAGGTTTGGGCAGCCCTCTTACAGACCAGTTTTATCTCCGAATCTAGAAGCCATGAGAAGTCTCCAGGGGCTCCAGTTTACTTTTAGCGCCACTCCCAAGAAAGATCTGGGGGCAGGGGTCTCTCTTTCCTAGTTCAGAGTTCTCACCCTTGCCCCTCTCAGTGATGGAGTTGGAGTTCCAGGCCCATGCGGTGAATGAGATTGTGAGTGTCAAGAGAGAATATGTAGTTCATGATCTGAAAACTGAGGTCCCACCTGGACAGCTGGTGCCCTGCTTCCAGGTGACGGTGAGTCGGGCTTGGAGGAGGCTGACAGAGGGCTGATGGAGGTGGGGGGCAGAACCCCTGCTGCCCACCCCCACCTCCCTCCGGAAAGCCCCAGCTTCTCCCCTCCCAGCTGAGCTTGAAGAACACCGCACTCAAGTCCATCATAGCTCTGCTGGTGCCTGCGGAGGCACTGCTGTTGGCTGATGTGTGCGGGGGGCTGCTGCCCCTCCGGGCCATCGAGCGCATCGCCTACAAGGTGACGCTGCTGTTGGGCTACCTCGTCTTCCACTCCTCCTTGGTGCAGGGCCTGCCTAGCTCCTCCTCCTGCAACCCACTGCTCAGTAAGCCCTGCCCCCTCACCCAGCCATCCCATTTCTCCTACCTGCTGTCGCCCACGCCAGAGTGCCTCTGCTCAACTTGCTGGGCACCAGCAACACAGGACCTGGCCCCTGACCGTCCCACCCACCCTCTGCCCCAGTTTACTACTTCACGGTCCTGCTGCTGCTGCTCTTCCTCAGCACCATGGAGAGTGTGCTGCTGGCTGGGCTGCTGGCCCGGGGCAACCTCGAGGCCAAGTGCAGCCCCAGCCCGGACCCCAGAAGGGAACAGCGAGATCACAGCAATCCAGGGCCTAATTCTGAAGGTGAGCAGGGGATGAGACCCCTTCCTGAAAGGGGGGTGGGTGAGGCCAAGGAGCAGGCCTGACGGGGCAGAGGTGACAGGCTGCACACCTAGGGGTGGGCCATGGGGTTGCTAGTCATGTGTACAGGCTCCAGCGCTCACCCTGCTGCCCCTCCTGTCCCTGGGTTCCACCCCTCACATCCTTCCTTGGAAAAGGCCAGTCTGAAGCAGCGAGAAAGCTTACCTTCCCTAAAGGCCTAGGTGACCTCAACCCCTGGGCTAAGCCAATGCTTTGCAGAGCCTCTTCAAGAAGGTGTTTTTTCTTTTTTTTTTTTTCCTTCTTTTTTTTTTGAGTTGGAGTCTCACTCTGTCATCCAGACTGGATGCAGTGGCCGCTCCCGGCCACCGCAGCCTCAACCTGCTGGGTTCCGGCGATCCTTCCGCCTCAGCCTTCCAAGTAGCTGGAACTACAGGCGCACGCTACCACGCCCGGCTAGTTTTTTGATTTATCGTAGAGATGAGGTCTCGCCAAGTTGCCCAGGCGGGTCTCAAACCTGCGGACTCAGGCAATCCACTCACCTTGGCCTCCAAAGCGCGGAATTACAGACTGAGCCACCAAGCCTAGCCAAGAAGGTGTTTTTTCAACTGACAACAGCCTGGAATGGGCCAGACCCAAATCTTCATTAGTTGAGAATCTAAGGGAGAGATGCAGGCTGGGACGATCGCTGGGGTTCACCCTTCTGCTTGTGTTGGGGGGCCCTCAAGAATAGCTCCTTTCCTTGCATCTCCCCCAACAGAAGCCCCCAGAGGAGTGAAAGGGTCAAGGAGGAGCTGGGCTGAGACTGCTGACCACATCTTCTTCCTGGTGTATGTGGCTGGGGTGCTGTGCAGCCAGTTCATCTTTGCTGGAGTTTGGACGTGGGCAACGTGCAAGTCTGATCCAGCCCCTGGAGAGGCTGCACCCCATGGCAGGCAGCCCAAGCTGTGATGTTAGGATGCAGTTGGGTTTCTCATGGCTGAGGGGAGGGCCATGACAAGGTCTCTGGAGAGGGGGGAAAGTCAGCTCTCTTCCCTGGTTCTGGAGGACCCCAAGCCACCCTGAGCTCTCCGTCAGCATACAAGCAAAGTGTGTGAAATAAACGCATCCCTGAATGCAAGTGCACCTCAAGGGTCTGTCTTCATTGAACTCAGCTTTTTTTAAATTTATTTTTGAGTTGGAGTCTACTCTGTTGCCTAGGTTGGAGTGTAGTGGCATGATTAACCTCCTGGGCTCAGGCGATCTTTCTGCCTCAGCCTCCTGAACAGTTGGGATTACAGGCAAGTGACACCATGCCCGACTAATTTTTTATTTTTTGTGGAGACAGGGTCTCACTATGTTGCCCAGGCTGATCTTGAACAATCCTGGTCTCAAACAATCGTCCTGCACAGTCTCCAAATGTGCTGGGATTATAGGTTGAGAGCCACCATGCCTGGCCTCAGCTGTTCACGTCTGTCCTAAGTAGGAGGGTCCTACTTTGTACTCCTGACCCCCACTTTGCTCCTGAATGTTCACCAGTCTCCCAGCCCACAAGCATGCAGCCAAACTAGTCCTTCTGCAACCACTGCTGCTTGGCTCTGGGTCAGAGGCACTGATGCTGGGGCCCGGGAGACAAGCCTAAGAATCAGCCACAGAGGGTGGGTCAGAACTTCTTTGCCTCCTGCAGTGTGCAGGACCCTAAGCAAGCATTCCTGCTCCTGACAACCTAGTGAACTCCTGGGAGATAGAACATCCCAGACTTCAGGACTGTGGGATGGGGAATGTGTTTTCCACATTAAATCCAGAGAGTCAACCCTGATTGCTTTTTCTCCAGGTCCTCTGGTTACTACTCAGTCCTACCCACATTTCTGGGTTGCAGGGGGAATTTTCCATCCCCTGCTGTGAACTAGGCTGGAGGTAGGGCTGCTCTGCCCTCCTGCTTGGCACAACAAGGCAGCTGTGGGCACAAGCCTCTGTCTTCCTTCTTTCCACTCCTGTTTCAGAAGCCATCAGGGTCACAAAACCTAAGGTGTGAAGAGACCCAGTGTTCTGAGAGTGCTGGTTTGGCTGGGAACATGGGCACCAGGGGGAAAGTGAAAACCTGGACTAGATGGCTCAGGGAAGGAGCTCCTGGATGGGGCAGTGAAGACAGGTCTCTGTTCCAAGGGACTTCAAACTCACCCAGCCCAGAGGCAAATTAACACTGGTTTATCTGTCCAATAACATGGCTAGTTCTGAAGGAACCAGGAGGGACAGTAGCAGGCTCAGGCAGAGGTGTCAAAAAGGCGATCAATCATGTCTCCCACCTGATCCACGCGGTACTTGATGTACTTTTCCGGGTTCTTGGTGAAGGGCACGCTGCCGAACCTGAGTAGGTACTGCGGTCAGGGACGGGGTAAGGGCTGACCGCCCAAGCTCCACCCTCAGCCTAAGGCAGTTGTGATGGAGCCTCAGAAATGGTGTTGGAGGCCCTATGAACCATCCCTGTCTGGTCCTACCCTAAGGCCCAGGGCATTGGATCTAATGCCCAAACCCACCACCCTCTCCTTTTTTCCTCGAGGAAGAGGAGCACACAGAGGCCCAGCTACGGATGTGGGCAGCACATGCTGGGAAGGGGGAGGTGGAGGGCTGGGCTCACTTATGTAGAAAGGTCCCGTAGGTCTCCTTGACAATGTTTTTCTGAGCCTGGCGAATCTTGTCCCTCTGCTCTGTGTCTGGAATTGCCCAGGCCTTCTGGATTTTGCACAGTTCTTCAAGGCCATCATTGAAGCCCTGGTCACCAAAAAGGTAGAAAAGGAAGAGACCAAGAGACAAGTGCTTAGGGTCTGTGTTGCCTCGATGACAGCAGCAGCAAGCAGTAGAGGTGAGAGGACCCCAACTCACCTTAAAACGTTCCTTGATCATCTGGCGCTCCTTGTCCCGGAGCTGGGGAAGGAGAGAGGGGACAGCGAAAGCTTTCCTCAGAGCAGAACTGCCCCACTCACCCCTGGTCTTCCCCAAACACCTCTGGCCCAGCCACTTTCCTGCTGCCCTCATGGCCACATGTTCCTCTGATCCCAGAGGGATGCTTGCCCAGAGACATGACAAAAAGTATCCCATCTGCTAGTCCATCCACTCCTTGCCCAGGATATCAGCCCACCTTGACTCCTGGTTGAAACACAGGTAGATTCTTCTCTGCGATGTAATCAGTCACCTTTAGCCAACTGTCAGACAGGGAAAGAAGCATGAGGCCTGAAAGGGACAGCCTCAGGAGGTTGCTTCTTCCCTGGCCTTGCTTGTTCTAAATCTCTTGATGGGGGCGGTGGTAGGAATTGATCTGGGTCACAACAAAGCAAAACAACTGAGATTTTTTTCCCTTGGGAACAGAGAATGTTCAAGCTGCTTGCTTTTAAAATTAGAAAACATAAGCAGACATTGCGTATTCAATAAATTGAACAAATACTATCAACCACACATCAATAACAAGACAAATTAGGATGGAGAAACAGATGAGGAAGAAATGAGTATGTGGAGGACAGATAAATGGGAAGGAAGAGGGAGACAAATGTGAAGGGAAGAAACAAAGCCAATAGGAAAGATCACCAGGGAGCGAGGCTCGACCAAGTTCAAGCACTCTTACAACTTTGCTCTTCTTCTGGGCTAAGCGTTACCCACATCTCTGACAAGTCAGCTCTTCAACTATTGTTCTTTGCCTTGACACTTGGCAGACCACCACTTAGTAGCTCCTAGGAGCAGGTGTGGTAGGGGAGGGGGGCTTCTTCCTCTACCCCATGAGTTTGATTAAAAGCCAAGTGGAGGACTGGTCCAAAGGTCCCCATTACTGGCCCCACTCCAGCGGGGCCCACTGTCCTGAGGTGCTGAGAAGGAAGCGTAAGCGGTGGACATGGGAGTGCTGTGAGGGCTAGGGTGGTCCAGGCCTCTCACCTGCGCTGGTAGGTCTGGATCTGCTGCTCTATGTGTTCCCGGTAGGAGCGCTCGGCAGTTTTCTGGGTCACGGCCACCAGCTGGATCAGTTCAGACCTGGGCGGGGTAAGGGTCAGAATACAGAATTGGCCAGGAGGGCCTCCCATATCACCTCTGATCTTCAAGAGCTCTAAGGTGGCAGCACTCCCACCGTCAGGGTCCTGGGACAGAGGGGAGGGAAGCACCCCATCTGTCTACAAGGGAAGGAGACTGCAGAGGGCACTGCCAGTCCAGGAGGGCAGGGGCTGGCACAGTCGCATGGCTGAGGGGAAGGGGAGAGTTGCAGACTCACACCTGCAGGCCACTTACTTCTCCAGGGACTTGAGGATGTAGTTATAGTTGTTGTGCAGGAAAATGGCGCTCAGTGCTGGGTCCTCATACACCTTGGACTTGCTCAGCAAGTTCAACTGCAGGTTGCCCAGAACCTTACCTGTACAGGAAAGATGGGGCCATGGCCACCAAGGCAGTCTGGCCAAGGTGACTCACTCCCAGTGCACTTAGCAGCTCCTCATCCCTCCTCAGGTAGCCTTTGCCCAACTCTCCTTGGTCCCTGAACTAGAGGTCAGGTTGCAATTCCAAAGGTCAGGTGGGGCTCTGGAGAGGACCCCGGGAACAGCTAGAGAGCATACAAAGAAGGAAGGGAAAAGGCAGGGCATGTAGGCATCAGAGCTGTTGATCTGCTCGAGAGAACACTCACAGATATAGGTGCTTAGCAGTCGTTTGCTGAACTCAGAGTTGTAGCTGGTGGCTGAAGAACTGGTCTCTGTGAGATCAGAAGTCCTGTTATTGTAATGGCAGCGGCTGAGGCCCTCAACGGCCCTTCCCCCAGCCCAAGGAGCAGCTGAGGAAACACTGGGACAGGCCTGTGAGCTTCCTTGGGCAGAGCTGGGTGCCTGTTGAGTACACGGCTGCCCCCCTGCTGCAAGGAGCACTGACCTTAGACTCTTTCTGGAACCCAGAGCTGGCCCTCTAAAATGGGGTGGCATGGTTAAGGAGCTGACCCATGTCAGCAGGAAGCTGGCAGGATGGGAGTGGGATGTCAGTCCCTTGCTCCCGGGTCCCTGACCCACCCTGTGCATCTCCAAGGCTCACTTTTCCTGTTAGCCAACCTCAAAGCCTTAGAATGGGCTTCCCACAGCCTCTCCACCTTCTCCCCACATTTCCAACAACCCCCTCTACCAGACCCTTCTGAACAGAGGGAGCTGCTGCCTATTCACAGTGGAAGGCTACAGTGGGAGGGGAAGACAAGGGAGGGGCTCAGTTAGCCTGGGGGGCGCATTCAGGGTGCTGGCCCCAGCAGGGTGCTCAGAAACAGAGAGTGGCCATGGAGGGAGCTGAGAGAGTTAAAAGCACCCTGGGAGAATTCATGTCCCTCTGACCCCTGCTTCCTAACAGGTCCTGAGAACCAGTCCCCAGGGAACCTCACCCACTGGGCTTCAGAGGGGGAGGATGGGGCTGCAAAGTCGCACTGCTTACCTCGGGGGTCTAAAGGAATATTGTATGTGTCCCCAAGAACTACGGAGTGAAAGGCAGTGCACACAGAGGGGATGGAGGGAGAGACAAAGGAGGGAGAAAGATGCAAAGTGCAAAAAACAGGTTAGAAACGGCATGTCAACCCGAGTCAAGCAGACCTCTCCCCACGACAGCCAGAACAGACAGCAGGACACACCAGGCAGAACTCTCTGAAGACCAGGGAACACACTAGAAAGTAGAAATCTGGAGAACTGCAGGCCAGAGGCTTCGCTTGGCTCCCTGCCCCCAACATGAGAGAAGGGAGGACCTGGGGACCCATGCTTGGAACGACCTGGAAAGGTGCTCCTCCTCACATGCGACCCCCCAAGCTCTAGTCCCACGGAGATCTAGTCCCAGGGCAGTATCCGGTGGGAAGACACCTGGCTGGCCTGAGATGCCACCCGCTGAAGGGCCAGCAGGACGAGCCTCGTGAGGAGAGACACCAGAGAAGTGGAGGGATACCAGAGGAGGACAGGGGCAGGAACACTCCTTCCAACCAGCTAGTGACACTCCCGGGGCCAGGACAAAGGGGCCAAGGGAGGAGCCAAAGGTTTGGTGCCTGATCAAAAAAGGTGCAGACAAACCTTCTTCTGCTGGTGGTTATAGCTCCAGGGCCCCCGGTAGGCCCCATCCACAGACTGGAAAGATCTCCTCACTGAGCCCTGTCCTCACCCAGAGGAGTGCATCCTAACCCCACATCTCAAAGCAAGGGATGGGGTGGGACAGGAGACCCAGCTGGGAAGTGTCAAATACCTTGGGAAGCCAGCATGGCACCCGCTGTCTCCTGGAAGTCTAGAAGCTGCTGCAGGAAGAGGATTGCCTGAATGGGCAGAAGATGATCCATGCAGAAGGTCAGGTGGCAGGACCAGTCTGATGGCCTCCCACAATGACCCCTTTGACCAGCTGGGACAAGTCCAGTGAAAAGGGCAACTGGAAACTTCATCTTTCACCCTTTGGGCTGCCACGAAGGGCCCTGTCTGCTGGAGACGTTAAGCACATCACCGTCCATCCTGCCATCAGCGACTACTCATGGAAACACAAGTGGCTCAGGGCCGGGCTGGGTTTCTTTTAGGGGTGCCATGCCCGGCTCCGGGTCTGGAGCTCCCTCCTTCCTCCTCCCCTCCCTGGGTATCCTCAGGCAGCACCTACATTGCTTGTGAGCTCGTGCACGGTACCATCCTTGGGCATGTTGTATTCTTTGTCCGGGTCATTCTGTGGAAAAAAACAGCCTCTTGTTCCCCGAAACAGCCTCCATTGAGGTCTCAGGCCCACCCCACACCCGGGTCTGCCTGCTCATGGCGCCACCTCCTGGCCTGTGGATATCGGAGACCCGCCCCCCCCCCCAGCACAAAGTCTGAGCAAGACAGATAGGACCACAAGTGAGGGAGGTGTTTCCTGCTTCAAAGGGCCTGGAGCCCTGGAAGAAAAGGTAGGCAAATGGGCATAGACAGGAGACCAGCAGTGCAGGCGGCTTCCCTGCCTAGGGCAAATCCCTCCCTCTTGGAGGCCTGTTTTCTGAAGGAGCCACCCAGGGTGGCCCTGGCCCTTGGATCCCACAGGTCTGGCCTGGTGGGAAGGAAAGAAGAGGGCAGGCACCTTGATGTTGTCCGCAAAGTCCTCTAGCGCCTTGGCTCCAATGGTCTCCATGGAGGTGATGAGGCCAGGTAGCTTGTTCTTGGTGCTGGCGGCCGTGCCCTGAGGAAGCACAGTGCTGCACATTCTGACTGGAGCCCCAGTCACTGTTCCCCGAAGCAGGCTGTGCCTGAAACCCCTCCTTCAGTTGCTTCCCTGCCTGTCACCCCAGGGTACTGACTCTGCAGCACAAGGGAGCCAGCAGCTCTTCAGCTGCCCTGTGAGCATCTTGACTCACCAGAGCTCCGCAGACGTTGCTTCCATTCACTCTCAGAGCAGGGGGGTGGGGACAGAGAATGGGGTTCTCCCAGGGAGGTGTGAGGTGTCATGCCAGGCAGCAGAAGTCCTCCTCTTGCATCCCTGAGGGCCTCCTGCCTACATACCTGGAGCACCTGGTCAAACTCAGGCTTGGTCTGCTTAAGGTGCCGCAGGATGGGGAAGACAGTGAGCACTGTGGAGAAGTCGTGTCGAATGATGGCCTTCCGGGCAGCAGAAACAATGTTCTCCCCCTCGAGCATCAGCCCATCCAGTGCATCCTGAGTGGGGCAAGGAGACAGTTCAGGGGGGAGAAGAGAGGTGAGAGTTGGCTCCTGGGGACGGCGAGGGTTCTTTGTGGGGAATGGGAGCGAAGACAGCATGCTGTGGCATCCTCCCAGGACAGGTCCCCAGGGCACACGGTAGCAGTAGTAGCTGGAGTCAAGGGCCTTAAGATTCTGTGGTGACGGCTCTCTCTGCAGTTCACTGGTCAGAGCCCCAGGGGCCAGAGGGGCAGGGCAGGACCTGTATCAAGGAGTCAAAGGTCTTTTTCTGATGGTGCTCTGGAATGATGTCGGCCAGCAGCTGGTACTCGCTTTGGGCTAGCTTGACAAAGGCGCTGACGCAGTGGATATAGGCGTCGGTCTCCACATCCAGCATGTCATCTCTCCCTGGAGGAACAGTAGTGCCCCTGAGCTGCTGGTCTGGGGTCAGCCACTCTCCCTGCTGGGGGGGTGGGTTCCCCAGCTCCTGGCCTGTAGCCCAGACCGGCAGTGGACGGGGAAGAGGCTGACCATTCTGGCAGGCTGTGAGGACACCAGTGGGGCCCCCCAGGTTGGAGGGGAAAAACAGGAGTTTAGTCCAGTCTTTGTCTTGGCTTTGTTTTCAGCTCTGTACAGACAGTATTTATGTCCCCAGAGCATCAGACACTAGACATGGTAGGGAAAAGGATAAAAGGACAAGAAGGGAAGATCTCTAAATCAACTTCCTGCCTAAACCCAGGCCTAAGGATTCTGAATTGTTCCTGAAAGGATGGGCAGGTGGCAGTGCCCACCTCAACGAGGCAGGCCCTGGGGTTATCCATCTGGGAAAATACTGGGCCTGTGAAGGCAGTTACCAGCCCAGTCGGGCCTTCTGGAATAAGAGGGTAATGGCCTATGACCTATGTGTCTAGCTGGCATGGGGCCACAATTTTTTTGTTTTTGAGTTGGAGTCTCACTCCTTCGCCCAGGTTGGAGTGCAGTGGCACGTACACTCTGGCCACCACAGCGTCGACCTGCTGGGCTCAGGCGATCCTTCCACCTCAGTCTTCCAAGTAGCTGAAACTACAAGCATGTACTACCATGCCCAGCTACTTTTTATTTTATTGTAGAGACAAGGTCTCACCAAGTTGCCCGGGTTGGTCTTGAACCTGAGGGCTCAGGCAATACACTTGCCTCGGCCTCCCAAAGTGCTGGGATTACAGGCTGAGCCACCGAACCTGGCCTGGGCCACAATTTAAGAAGAGATAAGTGAGCCTCAGAGAGGGAAGGCTCCTTGGTTGCCAGTGGCCCCAGGAGGAGACCAGGTTCCACAACTGGAGGCCGAGGCAGGGGCACCTACAGACAAAATCAGTGGCAGAACTGCCTGGTGCTGTGTGCCAGGGATGGGCTCTAAGGAATCAGTGCTTTGGAGTTGCTGCAGGAGTCAGATGTCCCTTGAGGGCAGGGAGCCACCTCCCTTCTCCGCCTGCCTTCTGAGCTGTGAGCAGCAGTGGCTTCTCCCCTTGGCCCAGACCCTGAGAGCCAGGAGTGTACTCTCATCTGGAGAGAGGCATGGAGACCTAGTGCCCAAAAGAGACAGAGTCTGGAGAGAGAGGGGCGCATAGGCCTGGCCCATCCTCAGAGCAGAGAGGGCCGTCTGGGCCAGGCAGCGCAGGCCATCCAGGGCCTGCTGCGAAGGCAGTGTCAGCAGCTGCCCTCGGGCTGAGCTACGGTACTCACCGGCCAGTGGCCCGTGCTTGTCGTTCAGGGCCTCGGACAGGTGCTTAACTCGGAAATCATGCTCGTGACCTGGCGAGATGTCGGCCGCACAAACACAAGCAGCATTTATCCAGGGGCCAGGTGGGCTGCCCCTTGGGGTATGGGGAAGAAACCCTTCATCTCCAGGAGGGGGATATGAGATGGGGTGTAGGGAAGAGGGCATTGAGGAGTGCTCTGAGCCCCTCCTCTGCCTCAAACCACCTTGGGAACAGCCATTTCAAGCCTGACTTCAGTGAGTGTCTGGGATCATCCTTGGCTACTTGTTTCCCAAGCCCAGAGGCCGAGGGAAAGCAGAAGGCCCAAGGAGGGGTTGAAGAGCTTTCTAGCTGTGAAGATGCTTTGCCCCAGGGGGTTTCCCCACCTTGTTGTATTTGGGGTTGTATCCTGTTGGAGAAATGTCACTGCTGAGTGAATGGGGACAGTCTTTTTTGTCCCCCAAAACAGCAGCTCACTGGCTATCCCTCCTCTGATAGGAGGCAGGGAGGGACACGGCCTCCAGGCTGCTTATCTCCTGCTGTACTTACTCCCCTTTCTAAAGAGAGGAATGTCAAGAGGCCTCAGCCAGCTTGGTCCTGCCACTGCTGGTCTGGGCGTGAAAGGGCTGCCCCAAGACAAAAAACTTTCTCTGAGTTCACACAGGAGACAAGGACAGAGACAGGGAGGGGAGGAGTAGGAAGCCTCAGGGAGGGCAGAGCTGCCATCAGCCAGATAGGACCAGGCCGAGGGCCACGAAACCTGTCCCTGTGCCCGCTGAAGCCTGAGTGGCATCAGGAACCTGCTGCTCCCACCCTGCTCCCCTCAGGGTTTCTCCCGAGGCCCGTCTGGGGGAGGCTCTGCCCTGCCAAGTGAGTGGACACACAGTGGAGGAGGAGGACATGGGAGGGGAACACGGGTGATTACCTTCCAGAGGAATGAGGTTAGAGCCCCCCTTTTTCCCATCTAGACCATGCTGGGAATACTGTTTCAGAAGGTTCTGAGCCTTACGGATCGTCCCTGTCACCAGAGCCACACAGAGAAGAGATAAGAAGACCTAGGAAATGAGTGAGAGAAAACAGCAGCGGCCTCTGCCTGTCCCAGGCCCCACACCCATCCCCCAACAGTGAGCAGGCCCTTCCTGGGGAACACCAGAGACCCCGGGGACAAGGACGAAGGAAATAAAATATTTCCTTCCTTAAATGGAGCTCTTTTTTTTTTTTGAGTCGGAGTCTCACTCTGTCACCCAGGCTGGAGGGCAGTGGCACACTCCTGGCCACTGCAGCCTCGACCTGCTGGGCTCAAGCGATCCTTCCGTCTCAGTCTTCCAAGTAGCTGGAACTACAGGCACATGCCACGATGCCCGGCTAATTTTTTGATTTATTGTAGAGATGAGGTCTCATCAAGTTGCCTGGGCTGGTCTCGAACCCGTGGGCTCAGGCGATCCTCTCACCTCGGCCTCCCAAAGTGCTGGGATTATAGGCATGAGCCACCGCCCCCGGCCTTAAATGGAGCTCTTGAATCTCTAATTGACCCTCATCGTTCTGGACTTCAGTACATTTTTTTTTTTTTTGAGTTGGAGTCTCACTCTGTCGCCCAGACTGGAGTGCAGTGGCACATTCCCGGCCACCGCAGTCTCGACCTGCTGGGCTCTGGCGATCCTTCCGCCTCAGCCTTCCAAGTAGCTGGAACTACAGGCGCGCGCTACCACGCCCGGCTGATTTTTGATTTATTGTGGAGATGAGGTCTCACCAAGTTGCCCGGGCGGGTCTCGAACCCGTGGGCTCAGGCAATCCACTCGCCTCAGCCTCCCAAGGCGCGGGATTACAGACTGAGCCACCGAGCCCGGCGAGTTCATTTTTCAAAGTGCAGAGGGTGACGGAAATAAGATGGTTAAAGATCCCCCAGAAAAAGTAAAAACTTAAAAATACCCTTTAGTGGCATTTGAATCAGAACAGATGAGGGCTCAGGATGAAGGAGCTAATGATGAAGCTCCCACACCCAGAGGGCACAACCAGGCTGGCAGGGCCCGCGGGACACCTTGAGGCTGGCAGGGCCCAGCCCAGCTCCCAGCCCAGCCCCACACTCTAGACAGAGTCCTCTGAGCATGCTCAGTGTTGGGACTTAAGCCACAGGAAACAGTTCATGGGAAGCAGCCCTGGGAGGGGGTGAAAGAGACTGAGCTTTTAGGGAGCACTGTGTCCCAGACGGAAGACTCAGAGACCCAGAGGCAGCCTGGTCCCACACACCAGAGGAGTTCCCTAAACCACCAAAGCAACTGGAAAAAATTCAAAGGCCAAGAAGGGATTAACAGAAGCCACCACACAGCAAGCCCAGAGGGAGAGCAGAAGGAGAGGGTACATGCTCTTGGCACGGGGGAAAAAAATAACAGTTAGTATCACAAGTGAAAACAATAAAAACAAAACTGCAGTGCCCACAGCCTCCGGGGTCAGCCACCTCTGTGGGAATGAGACATCTCAGGGCAGAAGACATGGAGAAATAAAACAGCATTTCAAGTAAACAAGTGCAGCTGCCTGGTTAACAAAATGTACTGCGGGAGGGAAGATGCCTATGACCCTCCCGCCACTGTACATCTGAACACAGCGAGGCTGCAGTGCCCTGGCATCTCCCCAAAGGCTGAGGAAGACAGGGAAAGGCTCTGGGAAGCTCCTCTCTTTCTGTCTGCACCGCATGACAATTAGCTCCTAATCAAGTCCGGCAGGCAGGCGGGCCGGCTCACAGATGTCTCCCTTGTGCCCACTCCTTCAGTGAGCAGGCCTTGCTAATGAGAGAATCAGTTTCCTGTCCCACAGCCCACCAGGAGCAGACGGCCTGCCAGCCCACCAGAAGCCTAACAGCACACTGGCATGGGGTGGACTGGGGATGCTAATCTGGCAGCTGCTAAACCCATCAGGCACCCAATTACTTCTGACAGTGCTGAGGTCGATGTTTCATCACCCAGGAGACCTCCCTGCTCCTCTCCTCAGAGCTCGGAACCGATATCCCCAGAGCCTGATTCCCTAGGCCCTGATACCAGTCCTGAGCCCAACAGCTCCTGACAACTCTTGAACCATACAGAAACCACAGGGACCGCCCCAGCCAGAGAGCTGTCCTCTTGTGACTCTGAGCCAAGGATGGATGAGGTCTACTGTGAGCCCCCTGGGATCACATTCCTCTCCCTGCAAGGCCCGGTTCCTGCATGGCCTGCCCCACTCTTAGGGCAGTGCTAGTAGGGTTCGGGGGCCTCCACCGGGCCCGTCAGAGAACGAGGCAGAAGAGGTGAGTGCAGGCAGCTTCACAGAGACAGCTGCCCGACATACAGAAGGCACAGAGATGGCCCGGCCTGCCATGCGGGCAGCTGCAGCCTAGCAGGAT
This sequence comes from Carlito syrichta, assembly GCF_000164805.1. NCBI lineage: Eukaryota > Metazoa > Chordata > Mammalia > Primates > Tarsiidae > Carlito > Carlito syrichta. Next base: position 50,891 of record NW_007248757.1, read on the forward strand.
GGGTTAGTACAGTCACTGTTTGCAGTAGGTTTTCTGGGAGGGAGAAAGGCCAGGACACCCATACTGGAGGGAGAAGATAGTGCATTTCCTGCTGGGGTCACCAGGCAGGTGCCAGCCTCCCTAATGCTCCATTCACTTGTACCTGAGGGCAGGCCCGGCTCTGCCATTTCTCCAAACCCTAAACAAAAGCCTATGGGGGAGCAGGCATTCTTGTTGAGTATGAACAGACGCCTCACTCTCTAAGGAGCCCAGGTAGGCAGAGACTGGAGAAACAAAGGGTATAAGCTCTACTCAAAGCCTGTTGTCACAAGAAGTGGGTCCCACAGGCCATGCCTAGGGCACAGGCCTACAGCAGCAGCTGGGCAGGGGCCACCATGCGTAGGAGCAGCCTCTGGCTTCACTGGCTTTCTCTCCTGGCACAACCTCAGTAGCCCCCACCCTGGATCATCCCAGCCTTTCCTAGAGCCGAGGGCAGCATCTGTCAGCGGCCAGAAACAGCTGGGCTGACCCAGAGACACTTTATGTGGAGCACAGACTACAAGGGACATGATGCTGGGAGAAAGAACAGACAGCAAGCTGTTCACCCAGGACACCACTAACCTACAGCCCAGGCCTCTTTCGCTGTGATGCCTCTTCCTTAACTTTTTCCCAAGGCACTGACTTACACTGGAGTGCAAAAGCCACTTTAAGTTCTTCTAGGAAGACTGGCATTTCTTTCCTTCCTGGACCAAACGTGAAAGTGTAAACTCTCCTCCATCCACCTTGCAGCTATATGTCACTTCAAGTTACCCTGGCTTTCTGGAAAGGGAAGGTTGAGTGCCTGCCCGTCTCTGTTCCACTGTCCTGGCTGCAGCAGCTGCCTGACCTCCTGACAGGAAAGGGGCCTGGAGAGCGGCTCTGCCATAGTGACCTCTGTCACCCTGCCTCAGTCGAGATGACAGCATGTCTGTGATCCCCCACTCCAAAGACATTATGTAACCTCCAGGCTCTGCTGACTAGAAGGAAGAGCCTCACTTTATGGGGGCACTGCTGGGTGGGCAAACACTTGCTTTCTCCCCTGTATACCTACAGCTGGGGTTACCATGAAGACAAGCTCTGGAGGGGTCTGATGCTGCTAATGCTAGTGTGGAAGAAAGCAATGTGGGTCCAGTCAACCTCTGGCTGTTGTTTAGATGAGCTAGGATGGGGGCTCACCTGGTCGCTTGATTGGCTTCTTGGTGGGTGTGTCTTTTCTCTTGTTGGGGATAGCAGGGGAGTAGGGAACCCCAGAGGAAGAACTGCTCTTCCGGAAATGCTCCTTCAGGCCCTTGATGGAGCGGTCCAGCTGGCTGGAGCGAATCTGGTAGTAGACATTCATGAAATCTGAGGAGAGACACACCAACAGAGGTATGGCAGCAGAAGAGACTCTTCCCCATGTCTACTTGTTAACCCCCTCCTAGCACCCGCTCTGCGTCACAGCCACCCACGTCTCATCCCAAATCAGGAAAAGCTGTAAAAAAAAAAAAAAAAAAATTCCCCAACAGGACTGATAATTAGTTATAAGTTTTGAATGATATGTTTTTTTAAAAAATAAGAAATATAAAGTTAACACCAGATTCAACTTGGTAAGAAAGTCAAAAGAGTTGAGCAATTTATAGGAGGCAAAAATGAATGAAAAAACACATCATATCTTTAGCCATTGAAAATTAAAAAAAAAAAAATCAGAGGACTATGACAGCCCTGTCAAATAGCAATAATAAATAAAATTAATAAAGAACAACTAGTTGTAGAACTGTTGATGAGTCTGTTGATTGGCCCTATCTACCTGGAGAGGAGCTGGTGACAGCCAGAAGGTTACACATATGTTTAGACATTTATATCTGATCATTGCACCCTTGAGAATATATTCCGAGAACTTCCTCAATGAAAAAAAGCAATCTATACAATATGTTCATTATAGCATTATTTATCGATACTGAAAAGATGGAAAATCCCCTTGTGCACAAAAATAAGGATAAAGATATGGAAACCATGGTGCATTTCAGCAGTTCCCAACAAATATCTTATAGGGAACCCCAATGTAAGAAAGGGACCAAAGCAGAGAGGCTCTGGCTGGAAGGTCCTAAGGGGTCTGGAGACTGTCCACTGGGATTCCCTCTTGATCCTAAGGGAGCTCCTGAAAATCTCCTGCTGATCCCTCATCAGCTCATGAGCCAGGGATGTGTTCATATGGTAAGATACATTAAGGCCACAAGACCTGTCACCACCCAGTCCTGGGGGGAGATGAACACATGCTGACAACATGGTATGTGTACACGTTAACAAAGGGAAGAGTTTAGAATGCTAAAAGTGCAAAATTGGATATCCACCTGGGTTTTTTTTTCTCTAAAACTTTTGCTTTGCTCAATATATATTTATTTTTTAAACCCTAGGACTGGCTAAAGAAATGGTAGTACCACCATACCACAGAATACTATGTAGCTGTTTAAAAGGTCAAAGCAAATCTACATGTACTGATATGGAACAATCTCAAAGTATATCATGAAGTTAAACACAAAACCAAAAAATAATTGTAGGACAGTAGGTGCCTTCCCATTTGGGAGTGGGGAGAAGATGCACACGTACTTACTCTTTCGTTGACATACACACACAGTTGCATAACGATTTTTTGGGAGGGTAGAAATCAACTTTAACAGTGCTCATCTCTAGGTTATGATATCACAGGCATCACGGAAGTGAGGAGATGGACTTTTACTTTCACCTACGGCTTTCTGTACTATATGAACATTTTACAATTAATAAAAAGAAAGTTTGCTGGCATGGTGGCTCACGCCTGTAATCCCAACACTTTGTGAGGTGGAGGCAAGAGGATTGCCTGAGCCCAGGGGTTCGAGACCAGCCTAGGCAACTTGGTGACACCTTGTCTCTACACTAAATAAAAAAATTAGCCTGGCATGGTGGTGTGTGCCTGTGGTTACAGCCACTTGGAAGGCTGAGGTGGAAGGATCGCCTGAGCCCAGCAGGTCGAGGTTGCAGTGGCTATGAGCATGCCACTGCACTCTAGCCTGGGTGACAGTGAGACACCAACTCAAAAAAAAATATTCAAAAATAAAGATAAGGTAAAGAAAAGTTTGAATTTGCCTGGATTCACAATTTTATATATATATTTCGAAGAATGATTGCTTCTATTGTTTCCTATTACATTTTCTTTTATTAAAAAAAACACATGAATTAAAGAATAAAAGGGAGAAAACTCCACTCCCTCTGGCCTGCCGTGGGGCCGACCTGGAGGCCCTCACCTTGGTTGCGGCCGTATTCCACCAGCCAGCGGGAGATGCGGATCACATCCTGGAGCACACTCTCGGGCAGGTGCTCCAGGGCCACGTCCTCCTGGACTTCTAGCTCGTCATCGCCACTGATCAGATCCAGGATGAGTACAGGGGAGACAACCTTACTGTGCCGGGTCATCAGGCTTCGGAACTCCGATTCCAGTGACTCTTTACCTCGCTCAAACAGCAGCTTCTGCAGGGACAACAGAGGCAAGCAGTTGGCTGCCACTTCAGTGCTCTGGCCTAGCCTTTCCCCCACCCCGTTCGCTCTAGCTCTGTCTTCCTGACTCTGGTCCTCTGCCTTCCTTCACCCTCACATACTTTAATCCAGAGAAGAAACACCGGGAAGGTTGCCTTGATGATTTCTTACCTCATGTTCTCTCAAAATTTATGCTTACAGGTAAAACTTAAGGGTTTACAAGTAGGTGCTAAATAAATACTAGCTGATTATTTTTTCACTGCACTGTTGTCTTTTTGTTAGTAAGAGGGTCGCAAAAGAAAAAAGTAGATAAATTGAACTACAGTATATCAAATTGAAAACTTTTGTGCTGCAGATGAAGTCATCAAGAAAGTGAAGACAACCCACAGAACGAGAGAAAATGCTTGTAAATCATGTATCTGATAAGAGATAGGCATCTGGACAGCTGTGGTGGCTCGTGCCTATAATCCCAGCACTTTGGGAGGCTGAGGTGAGAGGATTGTCTGAGCCCATGGGTTCGAAACCAGCCTGGGGAACTTGGTGAGACCTCATCTCTATAATAAATCAAAAAATTAGCCAGACATGGTGGCGTATGCCTGTAGTTCCAGTTGCTTGGAAGACTGAGGTGGAAGGATCACCAGAGCCTAGCAGGTCAAGGCTGCGGTGGCAGTGAGTGTGCCACTACACTCTAGCCTGGGCAACAGAGTGAGACTCTGCCTCAAAAAAAAAAAAAAAGAGATAGGTATTTTGAACACAGAAGATAACTGATTATATCCACACAAAAACTTGTATAAGAGGGTTCACAGTGGCACTATTCACAATAGCCAAAAAATGGAAACAACTCAAATGTCCATCAAGGAATAAATGGATAAACAAAATGTGGTATATCCATAAAATATTATTTGGCAATAAAAATAAATAAATAACACATGTTACAACATGGATGAATCTTGAAAACATCATATGAAACGAAAGAAGGCAGTCACGGCCTTCTTCTCCGGCCTCTCTGGGCTTGGCTGCAGAACAGAGATGACGAAGGGAACATCATCGTTTGGAAAGCGGCGTGATAAGATGCACACGCTGTGCCGCTGCTGTGGCTCTAAGGCCTACCACCTTCAGAAGTCGACCTGTGGCAAATGTGGCTACCCTGCCAAGCGCAAGAGAAAGTATAACTGGAGTGCCAAAGCTAAAAGACGAAAGACCACTGGGACTGGTCGGATGAGGCACCTAAAAATTTTATACCGCAGATTCAGGCATGGATTCCATGAAGGAACAACACCTAAACCCAAGAGGGCAGCTATTGTGGCATCCAATTCTTAAGAATTTCAAAGGGCAGCTGTTGCGGCATCCAGTTCTTCTTAAGAATTTCAACAATTAGTCACACAATAAATGTTTTGGTTAAAAAAAACAAAAAGAAAGAAAGAAAGAAGGCAATCATAAAAGGTCACATATAAGATAGGTGAGAAGTTGCTGGGCTCGGTGGCTCAGCCTGTAATCCTGTGCCTTTGGGAGGCTGAGGTGAGTAGATTGCCTGAGCCCGTGGGTTCGAGACCCGCCTGGGCAACTTGGTGAGACCTCATCTCTACAATAAATCAAAAATCAGCCAGGCGTGGTAGCGCACGCCTGTAGTTCCAGCTACTTGGAAGGCTGAGGCGGAAGGATCGCCGGAGCCCAGCAGGTCGAGGCTGCGGTGGCCGAGAGCAGCCACTGCACTCCAGTCTGGGTGACAGAGTGAGACTCCAACTCAAAAAAACAAAACAAAACAAAAAAAGATATGTGAGAAGTTGAGAATAGGCAAACATATAAAGACAAAAAAATAGATGGGCATAACAAGAGGCTGGGTAAGTTGGGGAGGGAAGGAAAGTGACTGCCAGTGGGTGTGGGTTTCTTTTCTGGATCATGAAAATGTTCTAAAATTGATTCTGGTGATGGTTACAAACTTTGCAGATATATTAAAACCATTAAGTTTCACCATTTCCCCCCCTAACCCTAGCCCTAAAAATGTTACACTTCAAGTGGGTAAGTTTCAGCATATGCGAATTATATCTCAATGAAGATGCTAAAAAAAAAGAAAACAAAGTGTTTATGCTTAAATGAAAAGTAAGTCCTCCAGAGCAAGCCTGTAGTTTTATGTCTTTGTATTCTTCTCCATCCTACTCCTCAGTTCCAGTACAGAGCTCTGCACTCAGTGATCAAAACTTGGTAGGGACCCTTAAAATCAAAGTTCTTAGCCGGGCTCAGTGGCTCAGCCTGTAATCCTGCACTTTGGGAGGCTGAGGTGAGTGGACTGCCTGAGCCCATGGGTTCAAAACCCTCCTGGGCAACTTGGCAAGACCTCATCTCTACAATAAATCAGAAAATTAGCTGGGCGTGGTAGCGTGCGCCTGTAGTTCCAGCTACTTGGAAGGCTGAGGCGGAAGGATCGCCGGAGCCCAGCAGGTCAAGGTTGCGGTGGTCCCGGTTACCGCACTCCAGTCTGGGCGACAGAGTGAGACTCCAACTCAACAAATAAATAAAAGTTCTCCAGCTCTTGACATCCCAATCTCTGAGACACAGAATTCCCACCCATGGTTACAGTATACTGGTTAATCTGGGATATCCCCACTGGGTTACTGATGCTCTAAGGTATTGATCCCATCAGTCCTCAGAGCAGTCAGGTGGGGCCTTGGATGGTCAGAGAGCAACGGCTAGTTAGCAGTTTATCACTGTATGCCACACAAATACCCTCACTGCTGATGTAGACCATGAAGGGAGATAAGCTGCAAAGTCTGCCTGAAACAAAAGCTTTCAGGCTAGGAGAAAAGCTAGGTTCCTATCTTTGTTCCCCAGCCTACTCCCTCTTTTGGGCAAGACACACACCTTAGGGTTAGAATAGTTGATGCCACCAGAAAGGTACACCAGGTGATAGGGTCCAAGTTAGCCCCTCCCCTAATACTCAGATGTCTGAGCCTCTGCTCCCACCTTCCTCCTGTCTGCATCCTCTCCTTCCCTCAGCACGCTGCATAAACCTCACTTCCCTGCCTTCTCCATTTTGCTCCAATGATCTAATGATCCAAAGACTTAAAACCAAAGATATAATGCAAGGAATCACACAGATGCAGGGTCCTAGAGTAGATTCATAGAGACACAAAGTAAAATGGAGGTTATCAGGGGCTAGGGGAAATGGGAACAGGGAGCTAGTGTTTGATGGGTACAGTTTCAGTTTGTGAAGATGATGGAGATAGTTCTGGAGATGGACAGTAGTAACAGGTGCATAACAATGTGACATTCTTTTTTTTTGAGTAGGAATCTCACTCTGTTGCCTAGGCTGGAGTGCCGTGGCATGCTAATGACCACTGCAGCCTCGACCTGCTGGGTTCAGACAATCCCTCCACCTCAGCCTTCCAAATAGCTATAACCACAGGCGAGTGCCACCATGCCCAGCTTATTATTTATTTATTTATTTGTTTATTTATTTATTTACTGTAGAGACGAGGTCTTGCCAAGTTGCCCAGGCTGATCTTGAACCCTGAGCTCAGGCAATCCTCTCATCTCAGCTTCCCAAAGTGCTGAGATTACAGGTATGACCCACCACACCTGGTCTAATGTGACCTTCTTAATGCCACTGAACTGTTTGCTTAGAAAGAGTTAAAATCGTAAATTTTATACTATTTTTTTTTTCACTCTGTCGCCCAGGCTGGAGTGCAGTAGCATGCTCACGACCACTGCAGCCTTAAACTGCTGGGTTCTGGAGATCCTTCCACCTCAGTCTTCCAAATAGCTGGAATCACAAGTGTGCACCACCACACCTGGCTAATTTTTTGATTTATTGTAGAGATGAGGTCTCGCCAAGTTGCCCAGACTGGTCTTGAACTCATGGGCTGAGGCAATTCTCTTACCTCAGCCTCCCAAAGTGCTGGGATTATAGGCGTGAGCCACTGTGCCCAGCCTTATACTATATATATATTTTTTTTTTACCATAGTAAAGAAAACCACAAATGCATTTTAAAAAATTGAATGTTAAGCTTATACTTTATAAGAGCTTTATATGTAATCGATAATTTAGTTAAATTATAAAAGTATAATAAAAACATATACATGTAATTCCTGAGGCACAGGTCTTTTTTTTTTTTTTTTGAGTTGGAGTCTCACTCTGTTGCCCAGACTAGAGTGCAGTGGCCACTCCTGGCCACCACAGCCTCGACCTGCTGGTCTCCGGTGATCCTTCCGCCTCAGCCTTCCGAGTAGCCGGAATTACAGGCATGCGCTACTATGCCCAGCTGATTTTTTAATTTTATTGTAGAGATGAGGTCTCACCAAGTTGCCCAGGCGGGTCTTGAACCCGCGGGCTCAGGCAATTCACTCACCTCAGCCTCCCAAAGCGCAAGATTACAGGCTGAGCTACCGAGCCCGGCTGAGGCACAGGTCTTAATGTCTACAGTATGTGTATTACATTATACCCTTACATTTATTCTTCTATGTATGTCTTTAAGCTGGTCCAGTGTCCCTCATGAGACCAGAGCAGGGACTGATGTTCCCAAAGCTCTCATATTACTCTGCTGGTCCCTTACCACTTTGTTGAGCTCTGGACTATCTGGGCTATTGTCCTGGAAATACTCCACAGCCTTCTGAATCTTGGCCATGCTTCCCAGGTACTCTTCCAGCCTACCTGTGGGGCTGGGAAGGAAAAAAGCCAGATCAGGCTAGGAGGATGGAGGGAAGGGAGACGTAGAAGAGGGACTAAGGGGAAGAAGAGAATTAGCACAGATGATTTCAGGCTCAAATATATTCTACCCCTAACTTCTAAGGCCTGGGGTTGCTGGCCCAAGAGGCATTAGAGATGTCACCCTCTGGGCCTAGCTCACCCCTCCCTGATGATCTTCTCAGTGTCACTGGCCACATGGTAATAGCTGATGACATGGTCCAGGCAGGATAGCGTCTTCTCAACATTCTCCTGCAGCCGCTGCAGATTCTCTGTCTGTTTGTGCACAGGGATGATGGAGTTCTCCAGCTTCATAAGGCGGCTCTCAAAGGACGACAGGATAGACACCTGCAGATGGAAGCCTCTTATCTCAGGACTAAGGGTGGTCCCAGGACTGCCTCTACTCACCCATCAGGTCTTTGGCATTTCCTGCCTTTTCTCTGGTTTTCTAGACAACAAGCTCCGTGGGGAAAGAAACAAGGTTTATCTGTTCGCCACTGTATTCTCAGTACCTGCCACATGCCTGGCACATTATAGGTGGTCCAAGATAAACTGGTTGAAATTTGACTTGGAGGCAAGCTAAGCTTCAACTAATTCTTCCTAAGATAATCACCCCAGCATGGCTTCCTTTCCACCCTTTGAAGCCAAATCTCAATTTCTGTTCACTGAAGCATTCCTAAACTGAACATGAAGTAGTTTCATACAGAGTAGCCTCAAATGCATTGCTAGCATCTTCAAAGCCCTCTCTCTCTTAGGGCAAATCTTATTAAATAAGGACTAGAACCTTATCATTGTGTGACTAAGTATAATTCCAAGTTTGTATTTATTCAGTTTGTGTTTTTGCAGTTTCCTCTATGAATAAAGAAGGAAACTCATTGGGCACCGTGCACGATGCATTCACATACATTAGCTCATATGACCTTTATAGACACATTGAGAGGTTGGCATTGTCTCTGGTTTAGCAGATGACTTAACTGACTCAAAAGTTATCCAACAGGAGCCGCACAAATAAGCAGCAGGGCAATGACTAGATCCTGGATCTGTCTGACTTTCGAGCTCTTTCTACCCATATAGTTCTCTAGGATGAAGGCTGAGTCTTCTCTGCCTGCAGGAATCTCAAAGTACCAGCCTCCGGGAGAGGTCATCCATCATTTGAACTGACGATGACACATGCCCAGGACCTAACCCACCTAGTCAGAGGAAGGAGAGAAGGAAGAACGGAGAGCTTAGACAGAAAGCAGAGAGTTCAGGCTGCAGCATCCCCAGTGAGGGGGCGGGAGGGGGCAAGGTAAGAAAGAAACCCACACATTGCCACCATCACTATCCATGCCAGGGCCCCAGGCCTTAGGTACCGGAACTGCCAGGTCGCACGGCTCGCCTCCGGGGTCTGAAGGCCTCTCTGCCCCTCCCATCCGAAAGGTAACTCACCATATTTTTGGTGAGTTGGTCGCTCTTCTCCAGGCTGTCTCGGATGAAGGACAGCGTCTCCTCCTCCTGGGGAGACCGGAGGGGGAGGACATCACCCGAAGCCAGAGGATAAAGGAGACCACCGCGCCCGACCCCGCGGCCTGGCCTCGCACCTATCTTCTCGCAGGGTGTGACCCCTCGGATCCCGTCTCCTCCCCAGTAGGTACCCAGGCCCCACTCTTGGCCTCTTTCCTTCAACTCCTTCCCAGCTTCCCTAGCCCCAGCCCCACCTGCTTCAGCTTGTCCTCGATCTCCCGCCGCCGGGCGGACGCCTCCTGCGGGGGAATCATCGCTCTGAACCCCACGATTCCCACTCCCCAGTATCTTTCCTTGGCTGACCCACTGGGCCCTGGTCCCCGTCACACCCACTTCCGCTCTTGGCCCCGCCCCTGGACGCCCTGGTGGAACCATGTTGGGAGTGGCAGGCGGAAGTGTGTCTGTTGGGAGCTCTGGATCCGGCCGGGGCGGGACGCCATCTTGGATGTGGCTGGGACGGGCTGCAGACCTGGGAGACCGGATTTTACCCTCCGCTCGGGCTCCTTGCCTCGGCAGCGGAGGTTCCGGATCGGTCCTATGTCCAGCGGCTTGCAGGACGCTTACAGCTCACTTGCCGCCTTCGTTGGAAGACTGACCCTTTTGATAAAGGACCTGCTGGGGAAGGCGACGAATTTCTCCAGGTCGCGCATTTTGCGGATCCCATTCTTCACAGCGCAGCACGGAGCTGGCGACGCAGTAGATCCTAATGTGTGCCCATCTGAGGAACCTTGTGTCATTGTAGACTCTCCCTTCCGCCCTGCACTACGCGAAAACTTATTGAGCGGCCCCATCCAGAGCCCCAGACCACCCCAACTCTGCCCAGGCCCAGATCGAGTCTCCAGCAGCAGCTCCAGGAGAGGGGCTGGGGAGACGCCACTGGCCCAAGGTCCCTGCAGGGCTGGATGATCTGGATTCCTCTCCGAGACCTGCAAAACTTCCTTCTTCCCTCTCTGCCTCTCGTCCCAGTCCTTGGTGAAATGAGTGGCTGTCCAGCTTGGTCCATTTGATTCGGTCCTCTGTGGACTCGGTGTCCTGACAACAGGAAGATAGGCAAGGAGTCACGTGCTGGTGGTTGACTAGGTCTGGGGGCACCAAGCTGTAGGGTTCCTGAGTCCTCCCCAGCTACCCAAATGGGAAAAGGGGCACAGCCTCTGAAGAGGGATGGGGCAGCTCTCCCACTGGGGAAGGAGGACGATTTCAGGCCTGGTGGGAGTCGTGAAGGTGGTGAGGGAGGAAATGTCCAGGAGGCACAGCCCTGCTGCAGGTAGGGGAGCTAAAAATGCAGAGTGACTATGTCAGGATATCCAGGGTGATTTTACCGAGTAAGTGGGGGAAAGTTGAAACTATTAGGTGCTACAGAACAGAATGGAGGTGCTAGTGAGCGGCAGTGGACAGGTCTGTGGGCTCAGATACAGCGTTCCTGAGGTCCGGGCCTGGCACTTAACCTGAGTCTCTGAACATCCTCTTGCCAATCATAGATGCTCAAGAAAAGTATTGACAGCATTTTTGTTTATTGGATTTAGGAAGGGGATTCTTTATGCTTGTTGTTATTATTATTATTTTGAGTAGGAGTCTCACTGTGTCACCTAGGCTGGAGGGCTGTGACCACTGCAGCCTCGACCTGATGGGCTCTGGCGATCCTTCTGCCTCAGCCTTCCAAGCAGCTGGATCCACAGGCACACACCACCACAGCTGGCTAATTTTTTGATTTATTGTGGAGATGAGGTCTTGCCAAGTAGCCCAGGCTGGTCTTGAACTTCTGGACTCGGGCAATCCTCACCTCCGCCTCTCAAAGTACGGGGATTACACGTGTGAGCCACCACGCTTGTGAGGAAATTTGTTTTTGAGTTGGAATCTCACTCCGTCGTCCAGGCTCACTGTCACCCCAGCGTCGACCTGCTGGACTCAGGCGATCCTTCCATCTCAGCCTTCCAAGTAGCCGGAACTACAGGTGCGTGCTACCACACCCAGCTAATTTTTTTGACTTATTGTAGAGATGAGGTCTCCCCAAATTGCCCCGGCTGTTCTCAAACCCGTGGGCTCTGGCAGTCCCCTCACCTTGGCCTCCCAAAGTTCTGGGATTACAGGCTTGAGCCACCGTGCCCAGCTGTGAACAAATACTTTAAACTTTGCACAATATCATTGCGTTTCTGTAAATCAACTCTATATGTGTGTGCTTTTTGGCATTTTCTCAGATTTCCTTCAACGTCTAACCTGGTGGCTAACTCCCATGCAGTGAGAGCCTTCTGTTTGCCTATCTCTGTTACAAACACCATCCTTGCATTAGCTTGTCTAATCCTCATAATAAACCTCAGAGTCAGGCACAGCTGTTGTCTCCCTTCCCTTCTGCAGATGAGGAAGCTCAGCTCAGAGAGGTCAGCTGTCCTAAGTCAACACAGCTGGCAGGAGAGGGTGAAGCGGAAGCTGTCCCTTCTGCCTCCCCATGCTGGGCAGCTCAGGAAGTGTTGTTTGTTATCATGCAAAACTGCCCATCTGATTTTCAAGAGCGGCAACTATACTAGAGGCTGTTAAAAGAAAAACAACAACCTGGAATTATCTTTTGAGGGCGGACCCTTGTGGTACAGGCCTACCCCTGCTAGGTAAGTGTTCTAAGGACCCACTGACATCAGCATACTAGCTAGTGTTGTTTTGAGAGGCTGTTTGCCCATTTCATGGCGGGTGATTTACGAATGCACCTGCCCACGCCCTGCTGAGTGTTCAGCAGTTTTTAACCGGCATGACCCCGGTGCTCCACCCTGCCTGTTTACCCAATCTTCCTCCAAGTGACTTGTTTCCCCAATGAAAAAAAGTCCTCAAAGGGAAACATTTTGTCGATGTGGAAAAGGTAAAACAAAAAATGGCAGAAATGCTGAAAGACATCAAAATTAACAAGTTCAGAAACTTTTGAGCAGTGGAAAAAGTGTATTGCATCAAACAATACTTTGAAGGTGACTGAACTTTAAACATGTAAGAATAAATACACAATTTTTAATAAATTCCAGTTTGGGGAGGTTTCCCTCATATTTGCTTGGGAGAATGAAAACATGAATTTAAATAATTCTCAACCTACTCTCAGATATGCGTTGCTTAAAAGTATGTACTGATTTAGTTACAGCTCTAATTCTCTACTCAACACAAGCTACTTTAGCAAAAGGAGCTAGTGATATTTGAGTTGCAGCCTCAGAAGTCTTGGTTCTCACATCCACAAACGTGCAGGACACAAAGGTACCAGCCATAGTCAAGACCCTCACTGCCCCTGCATGAAGATTCCCTTTCCAGAGGGAAGGAAGAAGGAAAGGAGGAGGGGAAGGAGGGAGGAAGAGCCTCTTTATTACTAGACTGTGTTCCTCAAATTGTTAACTTCCTAATCCCAGACTCCAAGGAATTCCTTCTGAAGAATCAGTTGTATAATTCCTCTAAATTAATGTTTCCTGACCCTGTAACAATACTGGAAGTGTATATGCTATGACATAAACAACCTCAAAAGCAGGTCACAATAGTGCATGTGGAGATTACAACCATTTAAAATAGAACAAACCACGTGTGGTGGCTCATGCCTGTAACCCCAGCACTTTGAGAGGCAGAGGCGAGAGGATTGCCTGAGCTCAGGAGTTTGAAACCAACCTGGGCAACTTGGCGAGATCTCATCTCTACAATAAATCAAAAAATCAGCCGGGCATGGCGGCACGTACCTGTGTTTCCAGCTACTTGGAAGGCTGAGGCAGAAGAATTGCCTGAGCCCATATCAAGGCTGTGATGAGCCATGATCATGCCACTGTACTCCAGCCTAGGTGACAGAGATCCTGTCTTTAAAGCAAACAAACAAATAAACAAACCCTCTAAAGCTTTCAGGAGATGGCACAAGAGACAATCTAGACAGATGACCTAGGGTTTGCAGTTTGGTGATGACTTTGGTTTTTTGAGTTGAAGTCTCACTCTATTACCCAGGAGAACAGCAGTATGATCACAGCTCAATGCAGTCTTGACCTCCTGGGCTCAGGCAATCCTTCCACCTCAGCCTCCTGAGTAACTGGGACTGCAGCTGTGCGCCACCACTTCCAGCTAATTTTTTTGTTTTTTTTTTTTTTGTTTGTTTGTTTTTTTAAGAGATGAGGTCTCGCTATGTTGCCCAGTCTGGTCTTAAACTCCTAAACTCAAGTGATTCTCTTGCCTCAGCTTCTCAGTGTTGGGAATATAGGTGTGAGCCACTGTGTCCAGCCTGCTAAATCTTTAGAAACAACACCAAAAGCGAACTGTGAAAGGAAAAATTGAGAAGTTGGACTTCATTAAAATTAAAAACTTCTGTCTTGCAAAACGCACTTTTCAGGGAATAAAAAGACAAGCCACAGACTAGGAGAAAATATTTGTAAAATAAATTCCTGTTAAAGGACTTCATTTTAAGGGTGCCCAGGATTTGTTTTAATCAGGTATGGTAAGACACACAGACACAGAAATGACTCACAAAGAAGTTTATTCTAGTCACAGTTCCCTGGAAACAAGAGGCACGGCATGCTGTGTGGGCCCCACCAAGGACCACGAGGATTGGCCAGGTGGCGCAGGGAACTGGGGAAATGAGGGCAGGAGGCTTTTGTGTGGTTTCTGTGGGAAGGAGCAGATGAGACTGGGCTAAGCAGGCATAGGATGGGTTGGTTTGAATCATTCCGGTGGGCTCTGGAGGTGGGTAGTGTCCCCATGTATGGGGTGCCTGGCCCTGGGGGTGGTCAGGGCAGGTGGGTAGTGTGGCCCAGAGCCTGAAAGCCCAGTCAAGGAGGTGGCTGGGGAAGGGGCTCTGGAATGGCTGGTTTTCACAGGAAAAGTGCTTTTGAAGGTGAGGTGTTTGTTGTCTCTACGACTTACCTAAACTTGGGTAGGGCAGTTCCAGGGTATGGAACACCCCAAGTTATCAAAGCATCAGAACACAGAAAATAAAAGGCACAGTGAATACAGACTTATATCCAAAATATACAAAGGCTCCTTAAAACTCAACAATAGGAAAATAAATACCCAGTTAAAACATGGACAGGCTGGGCTTGGTGACTCAGCCTGTAATCCCAGCACTTTGGGAGGCCGAGGCGAGTGGATTGCCTGAGCCCAGGGGTTCGAGACCAACCCAGGCAACTTGGCAAGACCTCATCTCAATGATTAAAAAAAAAAATTAGCCGGGCATGGTAGTGCATGCCTGTAGTACTGGCTACTTGGAAGGCTGAGGTGGCAGGATCGTCTGAGCTCAGCAGGTCGAGGCTGCGGTGACCATGAGCGTGCCACTGCACTCCAGCCTGGGGGATGGAGTGAGACTCCAACTCAAAAAAAGATTTAAAAAAATAAAACATGGGCAAATGATCTGAATAGATACCTCAGCAAAGAAGCTATACAGATGGCAAGTAAGCATATGCTCTGCCAGGCTCGGTGGCTCAGCCTGTAATTCCGTGCCTTTGGGAGGCTGAAGTGAGTGGATTGCCTGAGCTCGCAGGTTTGAGACCCACCTGGGCAACTTGGCGAGCCCTCATCTCTACAATAAATCAAAAACTAGCCGGGCGTGGTAGCGTGCGCCTATAGTTCTAGCTACTTGGAAGGCTGAGATGGAAGGATCGTGAAAACCCAGCAGGTTGAGGCTGCGCTGTCTGTGAGCGTGCCACTGCACTCCAGTCTGCGCAACAGAGTGAGACTCCAACTCAAAAAAAAAAAAAAGAAAATAAAAGATGCAATACATCAGTAGGGAATCGGAAATTAAAACAACAAGGAGATACCACTGCACAGCTATTACAATGGCTAAAATCCACAACACTGATAACACCCAGTGCTGATAAGGATGGGGAGCAACAGGACCCCTCGTTCATTACTGCTGGGAATGCAAAACAGTCCAACCACGCTGGAAGACAGCTTGGCAGTATTTTATAAAGTTAAACATATTCTTACCATATGATCCAGGGCTTGTGCTGCTTACTGTTTACCTAAATGAGTTGGAAACTTACATCCACACAAAAACCTACACAAGAATGTTTATAGCAGCCTTATTCATAATTGCCAACGTTTGGAAGCAACTGATGTTCTCTACTAGGTGGATGGATAAACAAATTGTGGTACATCCATACAATGACATATTATTTAGTGATAAGGAAAAAAGAGCTATTAAGCCACAAAAAGACACGGAGGAAACCTAAACGGTGACAAGTGAAAAAGTCAAACTGAAAAGTCCACATACTGTATGTCTCCAACTATGTGACATTCTGGGAAAGACAAAACTACAGAGACATTAAAAATATCACTGGCTGGGCACAGTGGCTCACGCCTGTAATCCCAGTACTTTGGGAGGTGGAAGCAAGAGGACTGCATGAGTCCAAGGGTTTGAAACCAGCCTGGGCAACATGGTGAAAACTCATCTCTTCAATAAATAAAAAAATTAGCAGGGCATGGTGGCACACACCTATAGTTACAGCTACTTGGAAGGCTGAAGCAGAAGGATCGCCTGAGTCCAGAAAATCAAGGCTGTGGTGGCTGTGAGTGTGCCACTACACTCTAGCCTGGGTGACAGAGTGAGACTCCGACTGAAAAAAAAAAGCTCAGTGGTTGCGCAGCGTTTGTGGGATTCAGGAGGGAGGCTGAGGAAGGAAGGGGAGGACAAATGGGTGGAGCATAGAGGACTTTTAGGGCAGTGTAACTACTTTTACCATGCTATAATTGGAGATCCATGGTATCACTCATTTGGCAAAACAAATAGAAGGTACAACACAAAGCATGAGCCATGTTTTAAACTATGAATTTTAGTTAATAATAATGTATCAATATTGGTTCATTCATTGTAACAAATGCACCATACTAATGCAAGATGTAAATAATAGGGGAAACTGGGGCAGGACTGGGAGTGAGTGGAGGAGAGGGAGATACATGGAAACTTCCCATACTTTCTGCGTAATTTTTCTGTAAACCTAAATTTGCTCTCAAAAATATATATTTTTTTGTGACAGGGTCTCATTTGTCGCCCAGACTGGAGTGCAGTGTTGTCATCATAGCTCACTGTAACCTCAAATTCCTGGGCTTGGCTGGGCACAGTGGCTCACACCTGTAATTCCAGCACTTTGGGAAGCCAAGGCAAGAGGATTGCCTGAGCCCAGGACTTCAATACCAGCTTGGGCAACATGGCGAGACTGCATCTCCTCAATTAAAAAAAAAAATTAGCTCTGTAATTTAAAGATTTTTAAATTTATAATAGCTATCCAAATGCTAAATTCTCTAAAGCTCATTTTATTGTGATTTTTCTTTCCTTTTTAAAAAACAAATTCCAGAAATCCACTAAATTCTATTCAATAAATATTAAAACAAAATTAAAAAAAAAAAAAAAAAAATTAGCCCGGGCGCGGTGGCTCAAGCCTGTAATCTCAGCACTTAGGAAAGCCAAGGTGAGGGGATTGCCCGAGTCCACGTGTTCGAGAACAGCCTGAGCAACTTGGTGAGACCTCATCTCTACAATAAATCAAGACATTAAGCCAGGCTCGGTGGCTCAGCCTGTAATCCCACGCCTTGGAAGGCTGAGGTGAGTGGATTGCCTGAGCCTGCGTGTTCCAGACCCGCTTGGGCAACTTGGTGAGACCTCATCTCTACAATAAATCAAAAAATTAGCCGGGTATGGTAGCGCGAACCTATAATTCCAGCTACTTGGGAGGCTGAAGTGGAAGGTTGAACCTAGCAGGTCAACGCTGGGGTGGCTGCGAGTGTGACACTGCTCTCCAGCCTGGGTGACAGAGTGAGACTCCAACTAAAAAAAAAAAAAATTAGCTGGCTGTGGTGGTATGCACCTGTGGTTCCAGCTACTTGGAAGGTTAAGGTGGCAGGATTGCCTGAGCCCAGCACATCCAGGCTGAGGTAGCCAGGATCCTGCCGGTGCACTCCAGCCTGGGTGACAGAGTAAGACTCTGATTAAAAAAAAAAAAAAAAAAAAAATCGTGGGCTCAAGGAATCATCCTGCTTCAGCCTCCCAAGTAGTTGAGACTACAGGCATGCACCACCATGCCTGCCTAATTTTTTTTTTTTTTTTTTTGAGTTGGAGTCTCTGTCACCCAGACTGGAGGGCAGTGGCCGCTCCCGGTCACCGCAGCCTCGACCTGCTGGGCTCCGGCGATCCTTCCGCCTCAGCCTTCCGAGTAGCCGGAATTACAGGCGCGCGCTACCACACCCAGCTAATTTTTTGATTTATTGTAAAGATGAGGTCTCGCTGCCCAGGCGGGTCTCGAACCCGTGGGCTCTGGCAATCCACTCACCTCAGCCTCCCAAAGGCGCGGGATTACAGGCTGAGCCACCGAGCCCGGCTCTAATTTTTTTTTTTATTTTGTAGAGATGGGGGTCTTGCTTTGTTGCCCAGATTGGTGTCTAACTCCTGGCCTCAAGCAATCCTCCTGCCTTGGCCTCTCAAAGTGTTGGGAATTCAGTCATGAGCCACCATATCTGGCTTATTAATAAAAAACTTAAAAATGGCATCTCATGTTTAATTTGTATTTCTTCATTTAAAAGGAAGCTTGAGTATCTTTCTTGTTTATTGATCATATTTCTTAATTTGGCTGTAAACTGTTTAATGTCCTTTGCTCATTTTATATAATGATCATATTTTCTTCCTATTTTTCAGAACTCTTTGTTTATTAAAGATTATAATTTAATAATTTATGTGCAAATTTTTTTCTTTTCCACTACTATGTGGTTTAATGTTTTTGTTGTTATTTTGCTCTACTAGTTTTAATATTGTTATTTATCCTATCAGAATTTTTATTTTACAGCTTTTTGGTTTTGTGTCTTGCTTGGAAAAGTTTATCCCAGTCTAAGCTTTTTTTTTTTAATAAATCACTGGTGTTTTTTCTAATACTTAAAAAAAGTTTGCATCGCTGAGCCATCTAGATTTTTTCCTAGATGAATAGTCAATTGTCCCGATACCACTTTTTCAATACTTCATTTTTTAATTTTTTCGAGTCAGAGTCTTACTCTGTGGGCCAGGCTGGAATGTAATGGCATGATCAAGGCTACTGTAGCCTCAACCTACTGGGCCTAGGCGACCATTCTGTCTCAGCCTTCCAAATAGCTGGAACTACAGGTGCGCACCACACCTGGCTAATTTTTTGATTTATTGTAAAGACAAGATCTTACCTAGTTGCCCAGACTGATCTTGAACTCCTAGGCTCAGGCAATCCTCTTACCTCAGCCTTCCAAAGTGCTCAGATTACAGGCATGAACCACCACATCTGGCCTAATAATTCATTGTTCTATCACTAGTTTGAAATGCTACCTTATCATAAACTAGGTTTCCCTAGATATTTGGATTTCTTGGGCGTATTCTGTCCAGTTAAACTGTTTTTGTCTATTTCAGCACCAATACCAAAACTGCTTAAGCAGCATAGCTTTATAACTGAATTATACATTTAATATTTGGTTGGGATATTACTTCTTGGCTCATATCCCCAAAAAACCTTCCTGGATAATCTCTTTTTCTTCTTTTTTTAACAGACATAGGGTCTTGCTACATTGCCCAGGCTGGTCTCAAATTTCTGGGCTCAAGCAATCCTCCTGCCTCAACCTCCCAAACTGCTGGGATTAAATGTGTGAGCCACAGCACCCAGGATAGTTTCCTTTTATTTTTTTCAGGTGAACTTGAAATTCATTTTCACAATTACAAATTGAATGTCGACCAAACAAACCCGTTTGATTTCAGGTCCTTAGAGAGGCTGGGACTCAGGGAACCATGTCCCCACTTGAGAAATGGAAGCAAAGCGTGACCCTGGCGAAGGAGGGCTGGAAGGCAGGACCAGAAGCTTCCCTGTGGAGCCTGTGAGGTGACCAGCAGAGAGGGGTCACTGCCAGGAAGAGGATCCCTGGACCTCACAAGCAGAGCTGAAGAAGCCCCCCCCGGGGGGGGCAGATCAAAGACAAACATGGGGCAACTGGTCTTCACAGGTGAGTGACACAAACAACAGAGAGCCAAGCCAGTGGGCTGATGGTGACCAGAAGGCCTCAGCAGGCCCTCCAAAGGGCGACCTCCCAGTACCCAACCTTGGCTCCACACAGTGGCTGTTTAAGGTGCTCCATAAATCTACGATGAAAAATAAACAAGTGCTTGAAGACTAATCCAGGACGGTAAGGGAGGAGTGCGGCACGGAGGGAGGCCCAGAGGGATGGTGTCTGCATCCCAGAGCAGGAAGGCAGGGAAGGAGGTCAGGGTGCACCTTTTTTTT
>NW_007248757.1:71640-72006 GCF_000164805.1 Carlito syrichta
GGATCTGAGGTGAATTAAGTGACATGGCATACATAAGGGGGCTGGCACGAGGTGGGTGCTCAAAAAATGTCCACCAGTGCCCACTCCAGTTCTTCACTGGTCTTTCCAGCTATATCTGGAGTCTGTCAGGAGTGAAATAGGCTGCTGCAGCTAACAACCACTGTTTAGAAATGCATCCTGAATTCCAGTCAATTTACTCAGAACCTTTGGGCATCCCCCTCACCTCCCCCTGCCCGCCTTCAAAACAGCTCTGAGTCATTCACAGTACCTTGAGCCTCCTGGCCCCTGGTCCCACCCAGTGAGGTCATTTTTTTTTGAGTTGGAGTCTCACTCTGTTGCCCCGACTGGAGTGCAGTGGCCGCTCCC
>NW_007248758.1:0-1556 GCF_000164805.1 Carlito syrichta
TTTTTTTTTTGAGCTTCAGAGGCAGGGGCAGCTCTGAACCAACTTCCCTGAAAGGGCCTCTTCCCCTACCTCTCCTTAGGCCCCCACTCCTGGAATATTTGGAGAGAGGTCCGAGTCCCAAAGACCTCCACCCTAAAGCCTGAACACACTTAGGAGCTCCCCAAAGGGACTGCGTCTGATACTGCTTACTTACATTATTTCCGCCAAAACACTGTGGCTCATTTTAGGGCTGACACGGGGCTTGTCATGTCTGGGGGTGAGGATTGTCAGGAGTGCTGAGGCTTTTTAAAGACGGGGTCCAAGACCCATAAAGGATCTCACCTTGACGCCTCGCAACGGAACGGTAGTTGAAGAAGGAAGTCCCAGATGCCAAAGGGTGGCTCGAACTATATACCGCCTGAACCTGAGCTCTGGCGCCCCTAAATGTCTGTCCCCAAGCCCTTCTGCCCGCCCCCCCGTGGAGGCGACGCCCTTCCCGTGGTGGGGACGGCCGCGGCCGAGCGCGCCGGGGTCGGGAGCTGTCCG
Organism: Carlito syrichta; assembly: GCF_000164805.1. NCBI lineage: Eukaryota > Metazoa > Chordata > Mammalia > Primates > Tarsiidae > Carlito > Carlito syrichta. The sequence goes on from NW_007248758.1 coordinate 526, forward strand.
CGCCCAGGTGCTGACTCGCGCCCGGCCCCGCCCCGGCTGCGAGCGAGGCCCCGTCCGGCCCTGGGGCGGCCTCGGGAGGCTCTTTCCAACGCCCCGCCGGAGTTCTCGCGCAGGTGCCGGAGAATTTTCTCGGAAGGCTTTCGAAATTTCACCGGCTTCCCTGGAATTCTTTCGGGACCGCTTCTCCAGAGTGAGATCACGGACTGGGCCCTCGTCCCCAGATTCGTCCCCGTCTGCAGCGTCTCGCAGACCTCTGAGTCACTCCCGTTCGTGGGAGACAGGAGCTGGCCCGTCTTCCTCCGCCCTCCCTCCTTGCGGGGCGCGCGGAGCCAGGCGGCGCCCCCGACCCCCACCCGGAAAAGCCTGGCCTGCGCGCCCAGCGCGGGAGCAGGCTGGCGGGCGCGGAGAGGACTCGGCGTTCGCCCGAGGCCTGATTTTCATCCTGCCCTGGGCACGGCCCAACCGGGCTTCTCGCCCGCGCAGCCGGCTTCCCAGAGCCCGCTCCGGAGTCCGGAGCTGGGTGGGATCCAGGTGGCTTGGGGCCGGCGGCCGAGGACCCCTCCGCTTGGCGACCCTGGCCGGGACACAGGCTTCCACGCGTCCGCCTCGGCTGCCCTTTGGGGCTGGATTCTGGTTTGGAGGCCAGATTCCATCCCCTTTAGAAGGACGCCGACGACTCTCGGGCCATGCGTCCGCAGTCGCGTCGGGCGGGGGCGCGCGGGCCCCTGTTGGGGTGGGAACCCCAGCGTCCGCTCCAGCCGCCCCCTTCCTGGCTCCCGGCCCTCCCCCAGTTCCGTGCCCTCCGGCTGCTCTGCGCTCTCGCCTCCCCCCCAGCGCCCAGCGTCTCGCTGTCTGGCCGGGAAGATGAGCAGGAGAAGAAGATGAGCCGGGACACGCGGCCCCAGACGTCCCCTCGCAGGGCTCTCCTCCCCGCTCTCCCTCTCCCCCTCTCCTGGCCCTCCCGCCGGCGCGCACACACGCCCGGGGACGCCCCACGGACAGAAGGGGCGGCGAAGGGGGCCCGCGTGGGC
>NW_007248758.1:1576-3258 GCF_000164805.1 Carlito syrichta
GGAGGCCGCAGGATCTCCAAGCGCGCCCGCCGCTCCGCTCAACCCGGGGCTGCCCGGCCCGACGGCTGGAACCTGGTTCGCTCGGGAGGGCGTGTTCCCCTGGACTCCCCAGCCCTCGTTCCAAGCGCAGCCTTGGCCAGGTGTCAGAGGAAAAGAGATGTCTCCGAGAAGAGGCCACTGGCCCGACTGGCCGGAAAGGGAAGGAAGGAGGAGGATGCTCCTCTGCCTTCACCGCTGGCTCTGGTCCTGCCGGGACCCGACGGTGAGCTGCTGGCCCCCATGAGCCTCCAGCTCTGATCTTGTCACCCACGGGGAGACCCCCATCAACCACTGGGGGAAACTGAGCCCCAGGAGGGTCAGCCACGGTGAAACCCCGGCACCCTGGAGACTCCACTGGGTGGTGTTTGAGGCTCTTGTCCCTTCCATGGGGAAACCCGCCAGCGGGAGGACGTGGGAGTTTCCAGGCCGGGGTCAGAGATTTCGTTGTGTCTTGGGCAGCCCCTGTTTCCTCCTCTCCCCCAGGACCTGTGAGAGGAAGTCCTGTGCGACGAAGGGGAGCATCGAGACTAAAACATGGCCCCAGATCCCACAGTTTATCCTCGAGGAAGGTGGGGAGAGACAGAAAGCACAGGCCAAGCCTGAGGAGACTCGACCTCCGCTCCCAACCCCGCGCGTGACGAGAGGACAGCCCCAGACCCCACCTCTGCCCTCTCAGTGTGCTCAAATGAGAAAGCTGTTTCTGTGGGAAGTGGGAGGGGCAGGTGGGCCCGCGCTGTCACGACAGGCTTCCCGGGTCACAGCCCAGGACACTGGCGGGTTTTTCCCTCCTTGGGGCTGGGGCACCCAGGTGCTGGCCACAGGCCCGGAGCGAGGCGACTCCTGGGCGGCGAGCGACCTGGAAGCCCTGCCCCATGCTGAGTCCTGAAGCGACTTCTGCCTCTGTTCTGTGTCTTTAAAAATTCTCCACAAAGTTTCCCTGGGTGAGAAGTGGCAACCGTCGCCTTGGGCGGGCTGCTCTGCTCTGGAAACTTTCTCCGCCCTGAAGCCCTGGGACGGGAGCCCGGCCCTGGGAGGACTCGGGGAGAAAAGGTGAGGCCAGGGCTGGGTCACACGGAGGAGATCAGTCGGATTGGGGCGAGGGGCTGGGAGCCGAATCTCCTCAGCCCCCAGGGCAGGGAAGGGAAACTGGGGGGCTTCGAGGGGAGGAGACCAGGGAGCGGAGGCGCTGGCTGGGCCAGAGGCGCGGGCGCCGCGCGGGGTGCGGCCACTGACCAGATGTGCGCCCATGGCTCCGGGCGGCCAACTCTCCGGCTCGCCCCAGCCACAGCGCAGCGCGCGGGCTCCTGGGACGACCCGGGCTGCCAGCTCCACGCCGGGCCGTGTGTCTGGGAGTCGGTGATTAGAACCTCCCCCGGCCTCTCTCAGAATCTGTCTGCGTCTCATTCCCCTTTTGGAATTAATTGAATTAGGAACGGCCTTTCCGGGGCTCCCCCGATTCCCGCCCGAGGCTGCGCCGGCCAGGAGGCCGAGGCCACGAGGTCAGGTCCCGCCGGGCCGCGGGGACCCCTGAGCCCCTTCGGGGACCCGCGTGCCAGTTCCTACCCTCAGCCAAGTCTTTGCCAAGGGCACAGCTGGGCGGGGTCTGGGCAGTCCGCCCGGTTGGGGACATCTGTTCTCGCCAG
>NW_007248758.1:3382-5654 GCF_000164805.1 Carlito syrichta
GTCCAGAATCAACCCCTCCAGCCTGAGCCGATGCCCACTTTCTCGACCGCGGGCTGAGGCAGGGAGACACCGGGACTCACACAGTGTTTTTTCCTCCCGTGGGAGCAGCGTCAGAATTGGAGTGGGGCACATGGGGCTTCCTCACCAGCCCTGTCTCGCCTGCTTCCCGATCGGACGCTACGTCCGGCCTCACCCCTGGGGGGCAGCGGGGCCCTCCTGCCCGCCGGAGCGCCCGGGAGCCCCTGGAGGCGCCCAGGGCCGGGAGGACAGCTGGGGCTGCCGGGCGCGCGGCAGATCCCGCGTGCAGCGAACTCGCGCTCGGCCGACGCGGTGCAGGGGGAGGGTCCGAGCCAGCTCGATTAAAATATCGAAAATATGTGGATTTCTAGGGAGGGGAGGACCGTGCTTTAAGATATATATACCAGGAGAGCCACAAACAAAAACCTAAGCCAAACCAGAGCAACACCCTTAACTATTGATCATTTTGTAGAAAAAGGCAGGAAAATCTCTCAGATGCTTCTCCCTTGGTGCCACCGCGAAAAAGCTCCCTCCTGGCCCAGCCGCGCGCCCGGATGCCCCTCTGCCACCCCGGCGCCCTGGCACCGAGCCCGGGTCGCCCCCTGCCCACCCTGCGCTCGTTGGTGCTAGTCTGTGCCACTCAGCCGGTGCCCAGTGCCCGGTGCCAGCCGCGGGGGGAAGGCGGGGAGGAGCTGAGGCTCCAGCTTAAATTCCATGGCATCTGTTCATTATTATACAGTGAGGATTTTTATATGGACAGCTAAATTAAAGACAGATTTTTGCCAGAATTGCAGATCCCATAAAAATGATGACACAGGATGGGGGCTTTTTCTTTAAAAGAAAGAAAGAAAGAAAGAAAGAAAGAAAGAAAGAAAGAAAGAAAGAAAGAAAAAAAGAAAGAACGAAAGAAAAAGATTAAAAAACACAACCCAGCAAGCCACAACCCAAATCCCTCCGTGTGCCCTCTTCTCTATTGCCATGAGCTTCTCTGACCCCACTTGTCCACCTCCTCTTCTTCCACTAGCTCGTGGCACCCAGGGACCACCAAACCCCAGTGCTCTCCAGCCCAGGTGGCTCACAGATGCCCAGTGACCAACCATCTCTCACCCACAGGTGCCGGCGGGGCAGAGGCAGGATGGCCAGGTCAGGAGGGGAGGGCCAGAGCAGGACAGGCTGCAGGCACCATGTCTGGCCCAGAAGGCCAAGTCAGGAAGGGACAGTAGCCAGGGGGTTCGACCTTCCTGTGCTCCCACTTACAAGGGCATGCTGCATTTCTGGCTGTTTGCCAAGGTTCTGGGGCAGCCAGCGAGGACCAGGCGAGCAGTGCCACCTGCTCAGGGACACCGGACAGCAGCCACCTCCCCCTCACCAGAGGAGAGGGCCATACAGGAGTCAGGCCCGGGGCACAATCTGCAGATTGTGGGAGCTCTGGAATGTCGAATTTCAGAGGTTCTAGAATGCTGGACTGGGCACCTTGGTGGTGTTCTAGAACTCACAGGGGTGCTGGACTTCTAGAATCCCAAAGGGTCCTGTGCGGGGGAGCAGAGCACCCAGACTTCGGAGACTTTTCTTGCCAGCACCCAGCTGGAAGCTCCGATGATGGTGCGGGGCCCCAGGAGGCAAGCAGAGACGTCTGGCCCAGGGGCACAGGAGGGGAGGGAGGGACCGCCCTTCATGGCCCTGGAGGTGACCCCCAAATGAGTGGGAGCATTTCTTGTTTTTCTTTCTTTCTTAAAAATAAAATATTAAAAAATATATATATTTCCAAGAAGAAAAGCTCAAATATGCAGCCTTTGGTATCCCCCAGACAACTGCCCTGGCCGCGTCTGTGTCTGTCTGTGACTCTGTCTGTGTAGCTGTCTACTCGTCTCCCTCGGATCCGAGCTGACAGAATTCATATCAGAAGAGTGAACGCGGGGACATCTGCGTGCGGAATGACTGAGCCGACTCCAACCTGCCAATCGCTCCTGGCACGAGCTGGGTAACAAATGCCTGTTACCTCGGAATGCTGGCGGGTGGGGGGGGGGGGGAGGGCGCCTGGCACCGCCCCTGCCGCCGAGCTCTGCCAGGGCCCCCTCCTGCCCGCCGCAGGTCCCGCCCCCTCCCCTGAGCTGGGGGTCCACGGAATTGGGTTATTCATTAATTAGCAGTGATCAGAAAATTTTGGTGTCTCTCAGCCGGGCCAGCCCGGTCTCCTCCGCCTCCCTAATCTCCGTCCCTACTCCCTTCCTGCCCTCCCCCCCCCACACACAGT
>NW_007248758.1:6054-13085 GCF_000164805.1 Carlito syrichta
GGGGGGGGGGGGGGGGCGAGGGCCCCAGCGTGGGATCGAGCGAGCGGGAGTGCCGGGTCTGCTGCCCTGTGTGGGTTCTCAGAAGGGGTGGATGAAGCTCAGGGGAGGGCAGGGCAGGGCAGAGAGCCGGAAAGGGAGGGTGTAGAGGGACATCCGTTGGAGCAGATCACCCCTCACTTCCCTCATTTCCCCCACTTCCCCGCTCCCTCCCGACAGAGCACCCAAGGACACCTCCACGGACACTACCCACAGACTCACTCGGATACACTTCCTCCCATTCCTGTGAACACACAAAAGTCTGCATCACTGGCCCCCTGCATGCTCAACCACTTACTTGTCCAAGCAACCTTGTTGGGTGCCTGGTCTATGCTGGGCCTGAGCTGGGTACTGGGGGGACACCTTCCTGCCCCCTAGGAGCTGTCAGCCTGGGGAGCACGCTCAGATAGCCGAGTGCACAGACCCACAGTTGTCCCCACACCAACAGACTCTGCTCTTAGTGGAGGGCTGGGGGCCAGAGGGAGGGGAGTTCCAGGTCCACACGGCCCATCTGTAAGCAGCTTTCCCAGGGAATCTCAGGGCACAGTGTGGGACCCTCAGCAGGGAGTCCCGGACCCACGGCCAGTCACTAGTCTTCCCTATTCCCTATTGGCAGGAGACCTGATCCAGGTTTTGCCTGAACAAACTCCAACCCCACTTCCCATGAAACCTTGGTGCCCACCTCTCTTTCTTTGGCACCTTGGCCTGGCACCTGCCCCACCACCAGGACTGCCCTAGCTGGGCAGACAGAGGCTGAGCCTCTCAGCTGGGAAATGTCCATGTGGTTGCTACTTAAAACTGATTTATGAGGCCGTGGCGGCTGTGGAGGCTTGGCCTGCGGTCCTGGTAGTAATCAAGGGCATATGCCCATCTCGCCTGGCACTGCCCAGCTTGTGAGCCCAGCCCTGGCCTCTGCTCTCCTGCTGGGAAGAGAGAGGCTTGAAAGGCACCAGTCTCCTTTCTCTTCAGGACACCTTTCTCCTCCTCCACTTGCTTTCCTTTCTCCTCCTCCTCTTCTTCCCTTTCCTCTCTCCCTCCTCCCTTCATTTCTCCTCCTTCCCTCCCTCCCTTTCGCTTCCTTCTCTCCCAAGTGACAGGGACCAGCCTGTGTGCCGGGCTGGCGCTCACAGCTGCAGCCCATCTGCTATGATTGAATGGTGACAGTGACGAGACAGGAGCTGGGAGGAATGGGGGGACATGGGGGCTGCCCTGTCACCCCTCACCACTCCAGTTCCACCCCCACGTGCTTCCTTGACCTCCAGAATGGGACCATCCATTTTGCTGGTGCAGGGTGGGGGAATCCCACCCTCTAAATAGTGAGGGAATTCCTTTCTTTCCAACTAGATTCCTGAGAATAGGAAAAAGGGGAGGGGATGAGAAAGAAGCAGAGGACAGGTAGAAAAGGCAGAGACAGGGGAAGGAATTGGGTTGGAAGAGCAGCCTGGAAGAAATGACCCAAACCCACACTGGCTTGGGTGGGGCCCGGGGCACCAGCACTCAGCAGGGCAGATGGCCAAGGCTGGACAGGGAGGCACTGATGTAGGTCCAGGATCCAACTTCTTCAGAAATCCAGAACATCCTTGACAGCCCCTGGTGGGAAAACTCGGTGCCCTGGAGCCAGGCCCTGCCACGTTCCTTATCATGGGGTTCTCCCTCTGCACCCCAGAAGACCTCTGCCCCCCCTCCAGGAGCAAATTTAAAGAGCTGGGACATCACAGTTCTCCATGGTGCCCAAAGGGAGACCTAAGTGTTGGACTTGAGGCCATAGCAGGAAGGTCTAGTTAAACATGAAGAAGACATCCCACCTGACCCAGTGCAAGACCAGGATATAACAACTTGGAAACTAACACACCTTTGGAGCATGTCATAGATCAGTAATTGACTTCAGCATTACACATGCATCAAGAAGCATCCCAACAGCCCTATGAGGCTGGGACTGTCATTCTACCTGTACCACAGACAGGTACACTGAGGCACATATGTTCAGCTTGTAGCCTAGGCCTGGCTTCTATCCTGATAGTGAGAGAGAGAGAGAGAGAGAGAGAGAGAGAGAGAGAGAGAGAGAAAAAACAAGAGGTCCAAAGCTTCTTGGGAGGAGACCCAGCATCCCTTTCTCCCAGTAACTTCTCTTCTTCTGTCTCTCTTCTTCCTCTTCCTCTGCCTTCCCTCACCCTCGATCTACCTGGTACCCACTTTCCAGTGGATGCCCACACACGTGGCTTTTTCCCCTGCCCCTGCTCATATATGGACAGAAATACCTCACCCCACTCACAAAGGACCCACATGTGCACTTGACTGCATCTGACCTTCCTTGCCCAAGCAGCTGCTCCTCACAATCTCGGCCCACGGGGCCCTTCGCCTGAAGCTCTGGGTGAGGGATGCCATTGTGAACAGCTGCAGGACTAGGCTGGAATTCCATCTAATCTGGGCTCCTGGGAAGCTTGAGGGGGCAATTTGCTCCACCTGGCATTCTTCCATTGCTCTTTCCCTGGACACCAGAGTCTGTCTGGGTCTCTCATGCCCTGGCTCACTCGTGCCATCTGCATCTCCACTCTCCTGCTTCCTCTTTCCTTCCTTCTCTCATCCATCCCTCATCACATGTTCTTTCTCCCTCTCCTTCCTCTTTTCCATCCCTTGTCCCCTCTCACCTAGTTCTGTGATAACCCCTTTAGTCCTTGAAAGCACTCCCCACCATGACAGTGGGCAATCCTCTGTTCCATAAATTCCACAGCTGAGGGCTGCTGGCGGGAGAGCCATCCCTGGAGGCAATCTCACTGGAGGGGAGTAGCTATCTCATGAGAGGGGGAAAGGAACCCATAATCCAATCTTATGGATAAGCATTAAGCAGCCACTAAGTCCCTGCAATCCCCACAACAAATCCAGATCAACATTGTTGTCCACTTGCCCAACACAAATTGAGATAAGAAGTCAGGTGGGGAGCGGTCTGCAGGGCCATCCTGGGCTTTCCCAGTGTCTGTCTTCTCCTCCTCCTATTCCCAGGTCCTCCAGGGCAGGGTGGCACTTGGAAGGGATGACTAGAAACCACAGAAGTCACACACCCAGGGCCCCTCACCTGCCACAGCTTTTACCTACGTCTTCTCGTTTTTGGCCCTGAAGAGCAGAGAAAGATAAATCCTAGAGTCTGAGCCTGCACTTGGGCAGGGGTGAGGGACTGATGTTATCGTCCGTCCTCTCCTCCCTCTCCCAGTCCTTGGTGTCCCTGATCTCTCTCTCTCTCTCTCTCTCTCTCTCTCTCTCTCTCTCTCTCCTGTCTAGTCCTTCCTTAGGGAGGACTGGCACCCATTTCTGGTTTCAGCACCACGGACAGGGGCACCCGGTGGGGTTTGCCTAAGCGGCTTATACTGGTCAACTTCTGCCTGCATCTGTGCAAGTTACAATTGCCCATTACTTTCCCCGGACAGTGTGAGTGTACCCATGTGTATCCGAGACTATGTGAACGCCTGGGTCTGTGCCTCTCTGGGGTACAAGCTAGTGGGCGTCTCTGGGTGCATCTGTGTATTTGTATCTGGCTGTGCTGTGTCCCCGCCTGCTCCACGAGTCCCTGGCTGGGAAAGGGGACAGGATTGGGACGCTCCGTTCTGGAGGTGGGGGAGGCAGCGGGTGGCTTGGTATCCCAGCCGGTCCTGGGGGCGTCATCCTTGCCCAGACGCGCGCCAGGCACCATGTGGCATGTGTGCCAGCCGGCACAGGCTGAGGGCATTCTGCCCGGCTTGGGGGAAGGTGGAGGGAGGCAGAGAGCTGCAGACAGGCAGGAAGAGGTGGGGAGCTGAGCTCAGAGAGCGACTCTGAGGCCAGGCCCTCTCCATCCTGCGCGAACTCCACCCACAGGCGCATGCTTGAGGAAATTTACAAGTCACCTGCCTTTGTGAGGCCCAGACAACCAGATAATCATCTCTGCACACACACATATCCTGAGGGAAATGCACAGAATGCAGGCTATTCTGGCTGGCATGCCCGTGTGCACATCACCTGGGCCTTTGCACACAATTCCTGCACAGATGCACACACACATGCAACACCTAAGCCGTCCTCAGAGGACGAAGGATGCAAGAATCACCCTTTGATATCACAGGGCAGGACCAGCACTCCAGAGGGGAACCTTCCTCCTATGACAGCAGGCAGACACTCTAAGATTCTGGTAGCTCCTGTGACAGCTGTGCCCTCCCCAAGAAGTGCATACAATTCGCCAGCACAGTGCAGGCTCTGGGGTTGTCATCAGGGCTGCCTGCCCTCTGCACCAGTGTAGCTGGGAGGATAATGCCACCTCTGTGCTTCATTTGAGAAAGATGAAGTGAAGAGGAGGCAAAGACATCAGAATGGTTTCTCCCTGCCTCCACCCATGCAGCCAAAGTCTCCATTCCTCCAGATTTCAGGGTCTGATATACTGGAGAAAACCCCAGATTTCTCATCCCAGTCCCAGTTCTAACTGACTGTGTGACCCTGGGCAGGTTATTTCCCAGTGGGATTTAAAAATGACCATTTATAGCTGAGTGTGGTGTTTCACACTTGTAATCCCAGCACTTTGGGAAGTGGAGGCAAGAGAATTGCCTGAGCCCATGGGTTGAAGACCAGCCTGGGCAACTTGGCAAGACCCTGTCTCTACAATAAACAAAAAAGTTAGCTGGGTGTGGTGGTACACACCTGTAGTTCTAGCTACCTGGAAATCTGAGGTGGAAGGATCACCTGAGCCCAGCAGGTCGAGGCTACAGTGACTGTGAGTGTGCCACTGCAGTCCAACCTGGGCAATAGAGTGAGAATCCAACTCAAATAAAATAAAATAAAATAAGATAAAATAACCATTTACATTATGTAAAGGATTTAGCTCAAGTGAGTTGTTATTAAGTGGTCACTATTATTGTTTACTACTACAATAATAATAATAATGGTATTATTAATACTATGGAAGAGTGGTTGGCAGGATTGAATGAAATCATGTAGCCAAAGCTTCCAGCACAGTGCCTAACTTTTAGTGGGTACTCAGTGGAAAAGAGTATAGTTTGAATGGAGTGGTAGAATTTCAGGAACTTTGGCAGTTAAAGGAGCTGAGAATGAAGAATTCTCTCTCCAAACTAGAGGGAGGTCCTCCCAAGGGCAGCAGGAGGAAAGGAAGTGAGACACACAAAAAAGCTGAAAGACAAGCCAGGTAGCAAGCGAGGGGCATGGTGGGAAGAGACTCCCTGGGACAGGGGATTCGGGCCTCCATCCCTCAGGGCCAGAGAAGCCCCAAGAGGGTCCCCATTCCGAGTCTGAACTCCTTTTCTGCATGTCTTCACACCTGTCCCTCCTCTTGGCTTCCCCATTTCAATAAACAGCAGCAGCCAATTCGTTGTTCAAGCCAGAAGTCTAGGTGTGGTCCTTGCGTTCTCGCCGTCCCTCCTCTCCACAGAGATTCTCACCAAGGATCACTCATTTTGGCTTTAGAAGGGGACCTAAATCTGGGCTCTTCTCCTTCCTTGGCACTTGCCCAGTCACATCACCTCTTCCTAGGGTGTCTGTTCTGGCTCCCGCCTGGCCCCCTCTGATCCATTCTTACATAGCAGCTGGGGTAACTTTTTAAAAATACAAGTGGGCCAGGGGCAGTGGCTAAAGTCTATAATCCCAGCATTTTAGGAGGCCGAGGTGAGTGGATTGCCTGAGCCCGCAGGTTCAAGAACAGCCTGAGCAACTTGGCGAGACCTCGTCTCTATAATAAATAAATAAATAAATAAATAGCTGGGCGTGGTGGTGCATACCTGTAGTTCCAGCTACTTGGAAGGCTGAGGTGGAAGGATCACCTGACCCCAACAGACTGCAGTGGCCATGAGCGTACCACTGCACTCCAGCCTGGGTGACAGAGTGAGACTCCAACTCAAAAAAAGAAAAAGAAAAAAAAAAAAAAAATATATATATATATATATATATGTAAGCTGGGTCATCCCACTCCCTGGCTTCCCTCCACCCCACCCTATGGCTTCCTTAGCATGTAGAATAAAGTCATTCTCATTGCCTTGGAGGTTTGGAAAATGGGAGTCACTGCTGATGGGTACAAGTTTCTTTTTGGGGTGATGAAAATATTCAAAACTGATTGTGATGATGGTCTTTGCCTCCTTCCCAGTACCGCTTTCTGCCTCTCCTGCTTCCCTTCTATGTCCCAGCCTCATGGACTTTTCTTTCCATTTTGCAAACAAAATAGGGCTGGGCCTGGTGGCACATTCCTAGGGTCAGGAATGAATTATCAGATCACTCAATCCCCTCAATTCCCTCCTGCTCTTTGCTTATTTATTTATTTATTGAGTTGGGAGGCTCCCTTTGTTGCCCAAATTGGAGTACGGTGTGGCACAATCACAGCCTCAAATTCCTGGACTGAAAGGATTCTCCCACCTTGACCTCCCAAGTAACTGGAACTAATAATAGGCATGTGCCACCACACAAAGCTAACTTTTTAATTTTTTGAAGAGACAGGGGTCTTCCTGTGTTGTTCAGATTGGTCTCAAACTCCTGGTCTCAAGTGATCCTCATGCTTCAACCTCTCAAAGTGCTAGAATTACATACAGGCATGAGCCACCACACCCAGCCAGCTGACTCATTTTTATCCCTCGAGTTTCAGTTTACTCCTCACCCTGAAACCTTTTCTTATCTCTTTACCCAAAGTGGGCCCCCCAACTATTTTCTAGATCATCATTTTGCTATTTCCTTTGCAACACTTTGTTGAACTGCTGGCTGGTTTTCTTGGATGCCCCCATCCTGGCATGTAAGCTCTCTGAGAACAAAGATGGTAATATTTGTTCTGTTCTCGTTGTGCACGCTGGGCCTGGAGTAGGTACTTAGAAATATGTGTTGAGGCCGGGCTTGATGGCTCAGCCTGTAATCCCAGCACTTTGGGAGGCTGAGGTGAGTGGATTGCCTGAGCCCGCGGGTTCGAGACCCGCCTGGGCAACTTGGCGAGACCTCATCTCTACAGTAAATCAAAAAATCAGCCAGGCATGGTAGCGCAT
>NW_007248758.1:13384-41100 GCF_000164805.1 Carlito syrichta
AAAAAAAAAAAAAAAAAAAAAAAAGAAATATGTGTTGAACATCAGAATTGATTAATGCTTTGTCATCTTTGAAAATGGGTGGGAGACAGACACAATGGCTCACGCCTGTAATCCCAGCATTTTGGGAGGCTAAAGTGAGAGAATTGCCTAAGCCCAGGGTTTGAGATCAGCCTAGGCAACTTGGCAAGATCTCGTCTCTACAGTAAAAAATAAAAAATAGGGCTGGGCTTGATGGCTCAGCCTGTAATCCCAGCACTCTGGGAGGCCAAGGAGAGTGGATTGCTTGAGCCCATGGGTTCAAGACCAGCCCAGGCAATTTGGCGAGATCTCGTCTCTACAATAAATAAAAAACTAGCCAGGTGTGGTAGCGCACACCTGTAATTTCAGTTACTTGAAGGCTGAGGAAGAAGGATTGTTGGAGCCCAGAAGGTCAACGCTGGGGTGGCCATGAGTGTGTCACTGCACTCCAGCCTGGGCAACAGAGTGAGACTCCGACTCAAAAAATAAATAAATAAATAAATTAGCCAGGCGTTGTAGTACATGCTTGCAGTTGCAGCTACTTGGAAAGCTGAAACGGAAGGATCACCAGCAGGTCGAGGCTGCAGTGGTTGTGAGTGTGCCACTCCACTCAAAAAAAAAAAAAGAAAAGAAAAAGAAAAGAAAAGAAAAAGGGGTGGGAAGGGTGCGTGGGTCCCACAGCCTGGACTCCAACCTGCCTCATGAGGGACTGGTCTTACCTCTCTTTCTTCCTCTCGGGAGACCTGTCTGTTGGCAACCTCCTAATGATATTTTACTTGACTATAAATCTTTTTGTTACATGAAATTGAAATATACACCTTTTGAATCATCACATTAACCTTGCATCCAAGGGAAGGCAGTAATTAAAGGCTTTCTAGACTCTCCCGCTAGATTGAGAACTGGCTCCAAGAGTCCTCTGCCAACCCCGACGCGTAGACACAGCCCTGCTGCCCCTAGTGAAGGTGGAAGTCTAGGAGCCAGGCTGCTGGTGGGCCAGGCTCAAGGCGACAGGCAGTGTCCTCTCCCCTCCCCACTGCTAGAATCAGGGGTCAGGAAACAAGGCCCAAGCCTGGACCCAGTACTCCCTCTGGGACCTGAGGTCTCCACATTCCTCCTTCTCATTGCCTCCTGGACCCCTGGCTCAGTGCCCACTGTCTCAATTAGAGGCCAGAAAAGAAGGGGAAGGGGATGGAACCTTAGAGGGGTCGGGCTGTCCCCACCTGTGCAGCTGTCTGAGTGCAGGTCGAGGGAATGGATGCCTGGAGAAGCTCTGCAGCACGTGGGGCTGGAATTCAAGTGAAGAGGCCGGGGCTTGGCATCTACATTCTAACAACAGTCCCAGAGTTGCTCTTGATGGCTCGGGCTCCTGGCCCCTGCAGCCTGTATTCTGTCTTCAGTGCAGCAGCCAGAATGCTTTTTTGAGAACAGCTTTATTGAGATATAACACACCCATGTAAAGTGTACAATAGGTCAGGTACGGTGGCTCACACCTGTAATCCCAGCACTTTGGGAGGTCGAAGGGGGAGGATTACTTGCGACCAGGAGTTTGGTACCAGCCTGGCAATGTAGTGAGATTTCCCCCTCCTGTCTCTATAAAAAAAATTAGCTGGGCATGGTCACAAGCATTTGCAGTCCGAGCTACTCGGGAGGCTGAGGTTGGAAGACCTTCTGAGCGTAGGAGTTGGAGGCTGCAGTGAGCTATGATCACGCCATGGCACTCCTACCTAGGTGACAGAGTGAGACCTTGTTCTAAAAATAATAACAAACAAATGTGCAATGCAATCATTTTTAGTATATTCATAGAGTTGTGTGATCATAACCACAATCAATTTAACATTTTCGTGATCACCCCAAAAGGAAACCCATGCCCAATAGCAGTCAGTCACGATTCCCCTCTCAACTCTCCTAACCCTAGGTAACTGGAGTGATTTTTTTGTTTGTTTGTTTGAAACAGGTTCTCACTCTGTTGCCCAGGCTGAGGTGCAATGGCAGTCATAGCTTACTGCAGCCTTGAACTCCTAGGCTCAAACGATCCTCCTACCTCAGCCTTCCAAGTAACTGAGACCACAGGTGCACGCCATTACACCCAGCTACTTTTTAAAAAACACTTTTTGAGCCGGGCTTGGTGGCTCAGCCTGTAATCCCGCGCTTTGGGAGGCTGAGGTGAGTGGATTGCCTGAGCCCGCGGGTTCGAGACCCACTTGGGCAACTTGGCGAGACCTCACATCTACAATAAATAAAAAAATTAGCCGGCATGGTAGCGCGCGCCTGTAGTTCCAGCTACTTGGAAGGTTGAGGTGGAAGGATCGCCAGAGCCCAGGAGGTCGAGGCTGCAGTGGCTGGGAGCAACCACTGCACTCCAGTTTGGGCGACAGAGTGAGACTCCAACTCAAAAAAAAAAACAAACAAAAAAACACTTTTTGTAGGTTTTATAGAAACAGGGTCTTGCCATGTTGCCTAGGTAGGTCATGAACTCCTGGCCTCAAGCAATCCTCCCAACTTGGCCTCCTAAAGCTCTGGGATTACAAGTGTGAGCCACCGCACCAAGCCTGGAGTGAGTTTTAGATATTAAGTCTGATGGTGTCACTCCTCTGTATGGAACTCAGAGCCCTCAGCAGGTGCACTTTTCCGTGCAGAGTGACAACCTGGAAGGCCTAGCCTGTGTGACCCTAGGATTCTTCCCTGGCCTCATTCTTAATCTCCCCTTGCTTCTTGCCTCCCCCAAACACTCTGGGAAAGCTGCTGCCTTGGGGTCTTTGCAATGCTGTTCTTTCTGCTAGGAAAGCACTTCCCCAGATATCTGACCTCTTTCTGGTCTTTGCTAACATGACCTTCTGTAAGAGCCATTTTCTGGCTTCCCCATTCAAAACTGCATTGTCCCTTCTGCTCCTCCTTCCTTGCTTTCTTTTCCTCCTTAATCCTAGCACCACACAACTAACACACTATGCACTTGACGTATTCATTATGTGCACTGTCTGTCTCCCTCCTTTACACCAGCTCCCTGGTGGGAGCTTGCTTTTATTAGCACTCTTAGCACCCAGGACAGGCCCAGGTACATATTATGTGCCCCATAAGTAAATGTTGAGTGAATAAATGAATGACCAAACTCAATAATAAGGGTAAGGAGATCAGCAATCTCAAGAGTGGCATCCACTCCTTAAGGGCAGGCAATGAGGCCATCTGGGGTCCAGTATCTCACTGCTGCCAGGCTGGAGTATAGTAGTATGCTCCCAGCCACTGCAGCCTTGACCTGCTGGGCTCAGGTGATCCTTCCACCTCAGTCTTCCAAGTAGCTGGAACCACAGGTGCACACCACCACACCCGACTAATATTTGGATTTATTGTAGAGATGCAGTCTGGTTAAGTTGCCCAGGCAGTCTCAAACCCAGGGACTCAGACAATCCTCTCGGCTCTGCCTCCCCAAAGTGCTAGGGTTACAGGCACGAGCCACTGTGCCGGGTGAGACTGTCATCTCTATACAAAAACAAATAAATAGTAAGTAGATGGACTACTTCCCTAACTCCTTACTCTCCATCCCACAAGAAAAGATGAAGAGATATGTACTCATGGTAGGAAGCATGAGCAGGAGAACTCCCTTAAAACTGGCAAGGTTGTTTATGACTCTATTAGGAAGGTTGGGAGTTATAGGCAGCAGGAAGAACTTCCCAAAACTTAGGGAACAAAATAAAGGAATGAAGCGTCTTCTTTTTTTTTTTTTTTTGAGTTGGAGTCTCACTCCATCGCCTAGGCTAGAGTGCATTGGCATGCTCACAACCACCCCAGCGTTGACCAGTTGGGCTCTGGCAATTCTTCCATCTCAGCTTTCCAAGTAGCTGGAACTACAGGCACATGCTACCACGCCCAGCTAAGTTATTTATTTATTTATTGTAGAGACAAGGTCTCGCCAAGTTGCCGGGGCTGGTCTCGAACCATCTTCTCCTCTTGACTATAAGGATTAAATGTTTGCTAGGCACGGTGGCTCACGACTGTAATCTCAGTGCTTTGGGAGGCGGAGGCTAGAGGATTATTTGAGCCCATGGGTTTGAGACAAGCTTAGGCAACTTGGCCAGACTTCGTCTCTACAATAAATAAAAAAAATTAGCCAGGTATGGTGGTGCATGCCTGTGGTTCCAGCTACTTGGAAGGCTGAGGTGGCAGGATTGCCTGAGCCCAGCAGGTAGAGACAGTGGCGTCCGTGAGCATGTCACTGCACTCCAGCCTGGGTGACAGTGAGACTCCAACTCAAAAAATAAAAATAAATAAAAATAGGCCGGGTACTATGACTCAGCCCGTAATCCCAGCACTTTGGGAGACCAAGGTGAGAGGACTGCCTGAGGCTGGAGGTTCGAGATAAGCCTGGGCAACTTGGTGAGACCTCGTCTCTACAATAAATCCCAAAAAAACTCGCCAGGCGTGGTGGCATGCATCTGTAGTGCCAGCTACTTGGAAGGCTGAGGCGGAAGGATCACCTAAGCTCAGCAGGTCGAGGTTGCGGTGACTGTGAGCGTTCTACTGCACTCCAGCCTGGGTGACAAGAGACTTCAACTAAAAAAATGAATGGATGAATAAACAAACAAACAAATAAATGGACTCATGCACTCATCCTTCCTGTACATCTTCCTGAATGGCCAGCCACAGGTCCTCAGAGCTCCAGCCCTCATCCCTCCCCAGTATCCCTTCCCCACTCTCCTTCATCCCTTTTCCCACCCTCCTCAGCTCAAGGACACCTGCTGGGGCCAGGTCAAGAGGAAAGAACTGACCCTTGATGTCTGGCCTGACCACCTTCTGGCAGTGAGTGGAAGGGGAAGGCAGGAGCTTTAGGCTAGTCCTGGCTCTGCCCCCAGCAACTTCTCTGAGCCTCAGCTTTCTCATCTGTTAAATGCTAGTAATACTTGCCCTGCAGCATTGTGTGAGTTAGAGATAGCTTACTGAAAGTTTGTAGCACAGAGCAGGCCCTTTTATTTTTTATTTGAGTCAGAGTCTCACTCTATCACCCAGGCTGGAATACAATGGCACGCTCATGGCCACCGCAGCCTCGATCTGCTGGGCTCAGGCGATCCTTCTGCCTCAGCCATCCGAGTAGCTGGAACTATAGGAGTGCACCACCGTGCCCAGCTAATTTTATGATTTATTGTAGAGACAGGTCTCGCCATGTTGCTCAGGCTGGTCTATATTTAAAATTATTTATTTATTTCTTGCTGAGACAAGGTCTCTCTCTGTTGTCCACGCTGGAGTGCAGTGGAGTGATCTTAGTTCATAGCAGCCTTAGACTCCTAGGTTCAAGCAATCCTCCCACCTCAGCCCTCCAAGGCTGAGACTATAGGTGTGTGCCACTACACTCAGCTAATTACAAAAAAAATTATGCTGAGTGCAGTGGCCCACGCCTATAGTCCCAGCACTTTGGGAGGCTGAGGTGAGAGGATTGCCTGAGCCCATGGGTTTGAGACCAACCTGGGCAACTTGGTGAGACCTCATCTCTACAATAAAATTAGCCGTGTATGGTGGTGCGTGCCTGTAGTTTCAACGACTTGGAAGGCTGAGGAAGAAGGAGCACCTGAGTCCAGCAGGTTGAGGTTACAGTGTCTGTGAGTGTGCCACTGTACTCCAGCTTGGTTGACAGAGTGAGACTCTGATTCAAAAAAAAAAAAAATTGCCAGGCTCGGTGGCTCAGCCTGTAATCCCATGCCTTTGGGAGGCTGAGGTGAGTGGATTGCCTGAGCCCGTGGGTTCGAGACCCGCCTGGGCAGTGAGACCTCATCTCTACAATAAATCAAAAAATCAGCCGGGCGTGGTAGCGCATGCTGTAATTCCAGCTACTCGGAAGACTGAGGCGGAAGGATCGCCGGAGCCCAGCAGGTCGAGGCTGCGGTGGCCGGAAGCGGCCCCTGCATTCCAGTTTGGGCGACAGAGTGAGACTCCAACTCAAAAAAAAAAAAAAAAAAAAAAAAATTGTAGAGACAAGTCTTGCTGTGTTGCCCAGGATGGTCTTGAACTCTTGGCCTTGAGCGATCTTCCCATCTTGGCCTCCCAAAGTGCTGGGGTTACAGGCATGAGCCACTGTGCCTGGCCCTATTTTTATTTATTCATTTTTTATTTTTATTTATTTTTAATTTTTTCTTTTAGAAAACAGGATTTATTGAGAGGACAGAGAAGCTTCCACAGTGGGAGGGGCCCTGAAGGGGCTGCCCCCTGACCTTATTTTTTTTAAATCTCCTTACAGCAGACAGAGTAGACTTTTTTTTTTTGAGTCAGGGTGTCACTCTGTCACCCAGACTAGAGTGCAGTGGCACAATCACAGCTCACCACAACCTCAACCTCTTGGGCTCAGGAAATCCTTCTGCTTCAGCCTCCTGTGTAGCTGGGACTATAGACGTACCACCATGCTTAAATGAGGTCTTGCTATGTTGCCCCGGCTCAGAGTAGGCACTTGAAAGTTAGTGTGATTATTATCACTAGGATCCAACAGGCCATCTCTTTCATCCCCATGGATAAGGAAGAGCCTTTCTCCCATCAGTCTCTATCTGGAACTTTCATCTGGACCAGAGCAGTAGCTTCCTTACTGGCCTCCCTGCCTCCAGTCTCACTCTGCTCCAGTCCAATCTCTACACTCTGCCAGAATTCTTTTTCTAAAACTCAAAATTCACTGCCAAAAATTCCTCCAAAGTTCCCCATTGCCTACCAGGACAGGGCAAGCAAGTGACTAAGTGTCTGGGCTCTGACATCAGACTTGGGTTTAATCTCTGAGCCTCCGTTTACTCATCTGAAAAACAGGATAACAGTATCTGCTTCATGTGGTCATTGTAACGAAGAAACAAGACAATCAGTATAAAGCATCAGGCGCATGGGAGATGCTAGCCATACCTGTTATTATGACAATGTGATAAAGTCCTAGCTCCTGAGAGCGGTATGCAAAGTTGTCTGTAGAGTTAGAGAACAGGAAGGACTTCCCAAGTTGTAGAGCAGGAGAGTCCAAATGAAGCCCCTGGCCTGCCCACCCCGCCTTGTTTTCTGCCATCCTCCACATGAACCCCATATTTTAATCAGTAAGTATGTCACTCACTGTCCCCCATGCTGAGACTTCTCTCAGTGCTTTTGCACACGCTGTTCTTGCTGCCTAGAATGCTCTTTCCTGGCCCACCTGGCAAACTCCTGATCATCAGTCAAGACGCAGTTAAACCTCCTGTCCTCTACAAAGGCTTCCTAGACTCCCAAGCAGGGTCTGTCCTGTCTTTGTGCTCCACCATCCAGTGGGGTTCTGAGCCACAGGCCTTAGTCTGTATTGGAATCCCAGCTCTGCCCTCCCAGCAAGTAACTTGATCTTGGGCAAGTTATTCACCTCTCTGGGTCTCAGTTTCCTGATCTGGAAAATGGGGTGATGACAATAGTATCTGAGTAAGTGGTTTACTATGCATAAAGAATCTGTACCCACACATGGCACAGAGTAAACTGGTAAGGGGAAGCTGCCATCATTATCATTCCTGCCTCTTTTGCCTTCGAGGGCAGGGCTCAGTCTACATGTCTGTCTTCCCTGCCAGGCTGCGAGCTGGGAGGGCCAGGTCCAGAGCTGATTCAGCTTGTGCTTCAAGCCTCACTCCAGCACAAGGCTGGCACGGAGTGGACACTTGGCAGCTCTGCCCGGGTGGGCAGTCATAGAAGCTCTCCTTTATCGAGAGCTTTCTAAGGTGCTAGGCTCTGTGCTGAGTCTCTCATCTATCTTAAGATAAATCCTATGAGCTGGGTACTGGCTCATATTTCCCATCTTACAGATGAGGAAGCTGAGGCCCAGCGGTAAGTGCCTTAGGAAAGGCACTCAGGAAATTAGCAAGTAGCAAAGCCAAGGCCCACCCTCAGGCCCAGCTGTCTCCAATCAAAACCTCTGACCCTCAGTTTCCTCATGGATAAAATGGGATGATAGCTGTTCTTCCCACCTCTCAGGTAAACTACACAAAGTAATGTATGTAAACGTAAAAGAATGGGGTTTGTGTCTTCCTTATGAACTAAATAATGTTTTGTCTGGGACCAAAAAAAAAATAACTTTTCTGGGGTGAAACTGAGGAGTAGTTGAGACCCAAATGCCCCAAGGTCCCAATGTACCCCCATGCAGGGTTTGCCTGGAGCCTGGGGCCAGTTTAACAACCTCCCTTTCCTGGGCCATTGCCAGCCCCTCCAGTCCTCTCCCCTACCCATTGCCACTGGAAGACAATGGAGGGCAGGCCTGGCCTTTGTGAGAGGGGTCAGGGCAGTTAATCTGGGAGCGGCAAGCAGGGGAACCAGGGAAGGGAATGGGGAGCACGATGGGGGAGAACGCAGCGGCTGGTGAGAGGACGTTGGAGGCAGGGGGCCTGAGAAGTAAAAGCTGGAAACAGGCTTTGGGGAGCGTTTCCTCCGAATGTAGATTTGAGCTCCTATTAAACTTGCCAAAAATTTGTGTTAGCTAATGGATTCTTAATTCTGTCTAAAATGAGAGAGGGAAAATTATGCCATTCATCTTGTATTGGTTTGAAATTACATCTGACACCTAATCGATCATACTGTGGAACATTAACTCTTTGGAAGAGACCCAACTTTTTCTCTCTCCCTCGCTTTCCAGGGCTCGGGAGCCACCCCCACCCCTGATTTCTCCTTTTGTATTTCATTAACTAAGCAAACCTCTGGCTGTCTCTGGGGGTGAGGGGGTGGGAGTTGGGGAAAGGGTTCATTTGAGTGGAGGGAAATAACCAGGCCCCCCAGCCCTTGCCTGCAGCCAGAGCCCCACTTTCAACCTTCAACTGACCTCATCTCTTCTTGCTTTGCCCAAGCTTCTGGAGACCTGGAGGTGCAAGATGGAAGGCGTTGGGGTGTGGGGTGACCTCAGAGCCACCTTGGGGGCACCAGGGAGAGGCAGGGAGCCAGGCAGGGCAGAGCTGACACCTGGGGCTGGGGCAGGGGCCGTGGCGGGGGGCTCACCTGCGACTTGCCTGGCAGATGGGTGAGGAGGAGGAAGGCAGATGACAATAGATTTGCCTCTGGGGATCCTGACGAGTTCTGACTGAAAACCCCAGCCCCAGCACTGCTTTTCCAGGAGGAGGACTTTCTGGCAGCAGGGAGAACCCACTGGAGGCCAACAGACCTGGGCAAAGATCCTGGCTTCGCTCCTGACAAGCTGCGTGACCTTGGGCAAGTTACATAATGCCTCTAAGTCTCAGTTTCCTTCTCTGTCAGAGCAGAATAGCAACACCATGGCACAGGGCTGGGCTGAGGACTGGATGACACAATTCAGCTAAAACCAGGACAGAGCCCATTGCCAGGCACACGGTAGTGCCCAGTAAAGGTGACAAGTCTGAATCCAGATCTCCGCACCCTCTCCCAGCTTCTGCGGCTTCCCTATTTCCCTTCACCTCCCCTACTTTCTATCCCCCACGCCCCTCCTCCCCCTTTCCTCTCTGGGCCCCTGGGTCTCTGCAGGGATCCTGGCCCTCTTCCTTCCTGGAGCTTCCCTGTCTCCTTCAAAGTTGTGGAGGTTGGCTCCCACATGCAGGTCTCTCAGCCAACCCCCCTCTGCCTAGAAGGTGGGGTCTCTTGAAGGAGGGGAGCTCTGAGAGGTGACACCCAAGGAAGGGCATTCCCGCTGGGATTCAGCCACTTGCTTCTACTCGGGCACCTCTGACCTGTCTGTGTGTTCCAAAGGGCGCCTGTCTCCATTGTGGGTATCTCATGATTTTATCAGGGAGGGATGGGTTGAACTGAGAGTGGGGGCTTGGCCCCTCAAGAGCAAGGGAGGGCAAAGGGAAACAGGTGGGGGTGGGAGAGGCAGCAGGGACATCACCCTCACCCCTATGTCCTGGGAGGCATTACGGTTTCTCCCTTAGATTGGCTTTGGGTACTATGGGAAGAGAAGGTTCCAGGGCCCTCCTGCTGCTCTTGGAGGGGGTTGTCAAGGAAGGAGTATGGCACACAGCTGGCCTCAGGTCCTGGGCAGCAGGGCACAGCTGAGCGGTTATTCTCACAGAAACGTAGGCAGCCTCTGGAACCCCTCCGTGTAGACACTACTCACAACAAACACCTCCAAGAATGAATGTGCCGGTGAAGGGCCCAGGCTGAGTTATGTGACCAGTCAAGGCCACACGAGGAATCATGAGTCCTACCAGTCATCTGCCCCAGGTGCAGGAAAGAATGGCTTAGAGCCGGGCACGGTGGCTCATGCCTATAATTCCAGCACTTTGGGAGGCCGAGGCGAGAGGACTGCCTGAGTCCAGGGGTTGGAGAACAGCCTGGGCAACTTGGGGGGGACCTCGTCTCTACAACAAATCAAAATATTAGCCAGGCGTGGTGGCACATGCCTGTGGTTCCAGCTACTTGGAAGGCTGAGGTGGAAAGATCTCCTGAGCCCAGCAGATTGGCCGTGAGTGTACCACTAAACTCCAGCCTGGGCAACAGTGAGACACCAACTCAAAAAAAAAAAAGAGAGAGAGAAAGAGAGAGAGAATTTAAAAAGAGAGAGAGAGAGAGAGAATGGCCTGGAGTGCCCCGACTATATTCTTGGGCTTTGTGAAGAAACCCCAGTATAGGGACTATGTGTGAAAGGAAAATCTCACCTGGCACTCTCATTTTTCAGAGGCGAAACCCAGGACTCAGAGACAGAGGCAGCCTAGGCCAGAGGCACCAGGCAAGGCAGGAAGCTGAGAACTTAAGTCTCAGACTCTCGGTTCAGTGCTCTTTGCCACCTGCATCAAGAATCTGAAGGGACATTCTCTAGGCTGCTTGTCCAGTCCCAGCAGAACCTGTGAGGGCCTGGAGGCTGCAGGCAGTGAGGAGAGCTTTGAGAGAGGCTTCCCCTGAGGAGAGAAGAGCAGAGTGGGGGCTCTTTTACCTCCCTCTCCCACCCCAACACACATATAAACACACAACATAGAAATTTCATTTCCAAATGTCCCTTTTTGGGGAGCCCGCTGTTTCCCAGGAGACGCCTGGTGGAGATGCCCCTTTCTGCCAGCCTCCCTGGCAGCCACTAGGCGGCTGTGGCTTCCTCTTCTGCCTGGAGACGCCACAGCAAGGGCCCCACGTGGTTCGTATTAATAGGAAGTGGAGCTGAGGGCTACGGGTGCTGAGGATAAGGCAGGCCAGCCAGGGGTGGGTGGGACCAGCGGGTAGACAGGGCCACACTGATCAACATCCCTAGGCAGCTTGGTGAGGCTAGACACAATGTGCTGGCCTGACTCTGGCTACCAAAGGGGGAACATTGCTCCCTGGCATCTTTTTTCCAAAACTGGGAATGTTTTTATTGTATGTTTCCCCTTGAATATAAAAGTAATGCATGATTGTTGCAAAAATAGGTAATTCCAACAAAAGGGAATAAACAAAACCATCAGATTCAGGTGTGCTAGGGTCTGTCTTTTCCCATAGGAAAGAATTAGCCTCTGACTAAAGAGTCCAAGTCAAGAGTCTGCTGTATTCAGGAAGGAGTGGGGATGCTTCATGACACTGTGGAATGTTCTAGAATCTGGGAGGTCCCCCTGCAGCAAACCCTCTTGTATTGGAGAGGCTGCTGTGTGCATCTGTCTGCTGTCCCCCAGATCAGCGGGTTCCACAGAGTTCTTCCCGTGTGCCGGCCCATACTCTCACCTGCAGGTGCACCATGCTGCCCCACTGTGGTCACCCAGTAAACATGGGTTGGAAGAATAAATTAACAAGTTTACAGAAGAGGAAACAGGCCCAGAGGCAGACACTGAATTGCCAGAGTGGCCCAGATCATATTCACAAGCACAACAGATCTGGAAAAAATGGCCTCAAACTCTCCGCCAGCTCCCTCTTTGCCAGGGTTGGGGGAGATTAAAGGTTGGGGTTACCCAAAGGGCCAAGCCCATATAAAAAATTTCCCGGCTATTGTTTTGTTAAGCACTGGCCAGTCCAGCCATGTGTTCTTTGAGCTATGGCCAGGTCATGTTTTCTAAGCTTTGGACCCCTCTCCTACCTTGGAGAGGTGAATCACCTCTCTCTCTCTCTCCGCCCCCATTTACTTTATAAACTATATTTTCCAATCTAAAAATATATATATTTCAGCCGGGCTCGGTGGCTCAGTCTGTAATCCCAGCACTTTGGGAGGCAGAGGCGAGTGGATTGCCTGAGCTTGCAGGTTTGAGACTAGCCTGAGCAACTTGGTGAGACCTCGTCTCTACAATTAAAAAAAAAAAAAAATTAGCCGGGCAAGGTAGCATGCGGCTGTAGTTCCAGCTACTTGGAAGGCTAAGGCAGATGGCTCGCTGGAGCCCAGCAGGTCAATGCTGGAGTGGCCGTGAGTATGACACTGCATTCCAGCCTGGGTGACAGAGTGAGACTCCAACTTAAGAAAAAAAATTTTTTTCTTAGATTCGTCCTTTGAACAGGACAGGGCGGAGGCACTAAAGGGCTTGTAGGAAGAGAGGCCCCATGGAGGAGGGATAGGAGTGGTGGGGAGGCTGATGTGAATTTAGATATTAAATCCATGCCATGCCAAAGAGGTGGACAGCAGTTTTCTGTCCTGACAAAGGGGCAGGCTTGGCTGAAAGGTTCAAGGTCATCTGCCACTTAAATGACTTAAGCGTGTAGAGTAGACCCATCATCTTTAGGGAATTCACCCAAAACAGCAGCAAGGATAAGGCCAGCCCCTCATCTCCCTTTCTTCTTCTTGCCACAGAACTTAGGGTTGTGCCATCAAACACATTATCCCACTTAGCCATTGACTACTGTACAGTGAATAAACCACGACGAAGAAAGTTAAAGTGATTTGCTCAGGTCACAAACCAAATGGCAGAACGAGGAGGATGCTCCAGTCTCAGTCCTGGCGCCCAAATGCTCTTTCTACTAAGGTCTCAGTACTTGGTTTGGGGAAGCGGGTAGGCACAACCTGCTGGATTCTGGGGACAGGCTTCTCTCTCACAGAGGCCCCTGGCCTTCCTTTGAGCTCAGATCCATGCCAGGCGTCCGGTGTTGGTTGGGCAGACCCTGTTCCTGCCTCCCTCGGGAATTGTCTTCAAGGTGCCCAGGAAGGCACGTGAGGAGACACGAGTCGCCAGGTCTTAGCCCACGTGACCGAGGCTCCTGGAGATGCCATCCTTTCCACTTTGCCAGGTCTGTCCTTCTCCTGAAGTCGCCAGGCCCCCGCCCCAGGCTCTCCATACCCTCCTGGAGAAGGCGCAGAACCTTCGCTGAGGGTGAGCCCGAGAGGGCCCTGGTGGCCCACCGCGGGCACCCTGGGGGGAGCACGGGCGGGACACTGCCCCGCTCCTCCTCGGGGTTCCTCCCCGCCCACCACGGACAGAGGCCCGGCCGGCCACAGCGGGGCGCCGAGGGCCACCCGAGAAGCGAGGAAAGCTGGGGCGAGGGCCGGGTTAGGCCCACAGATGCTGCCTCTGCCCCCCTTCCTTGTCCGGGGCCCCCACGGTGTCGGGGAGCAGGAGGAATCAATCAGGATAATGAAGCCGCAGCCTGCCACGCACTGCGGGGGCACTGAGGAGCGGGGGCCGGTGCCAAGTCCGCCAGACGGTTCGGAGGAGCCAAGTCCGCCGCGGCCCGGCACGGCGGCGGCGGCGGCGGCGGCGGCGGCGGCGGCAAGCCGGGCCTGCTCGCGAAGGCCGGACACAGCCCGCGCAGGCCCCTGGCAACCGCGCCTTGGCAACTGGGACGCCCGAAAGAAACCTTAAAGCGGCAGCGTCTCAAAAAAAAAAAAAACCCTTTCCCTGCTGCCGCCGCCGCCTAGGGGAAAGGATCTTGGGCAAAGACCGTGAGTGGGAGCCAGGCTCTGTGCCTTTCGGGACTCGGGTCCGACTTATACCCTCACTCGTTTATTTATTAAGTATATATTGAATCTACATGCCCGAGCATAGGCTAGACACTGGGGAGGGGGCGGGCAGTGATTAAAAATGAACAGGATCCTGCCAAGAAGAGTTCACAGTCTAGCGCGCAAGGCAGACCAGAATGACTGAGGTGAGCAGAGCCCTGTGTTATCCAGGATAAAGGAGCTTGGCTGGAGGGCTGAGGGGCTCTTATAAAATATTTCTGCAGCACCTGCCTTGCTGTAGGCCATGGGTTGGCCACTTCTTTCCTGGGCTGTATTTAGTCCCCCAACAGCCCTGTAATATAGGTATTACATTATCACCATTACCTACCCTATTTTATTTTATTTTATTTTATTTGAGTTGGAGTCTCACTTTCGCCCAGACTGGAGTGCAGTGGCCGCTCCCGGCCACTGCAGCCTCGACCTGCTGGGCTCCGGTAATCCTTCCGCCTCAGCCTTCCAAGTAGCTGGAACTACAGGCGCGCTACCACGCCTGGCTAATTTTTTGATTTATTGTAGAAATGAGGTCTCACCTGCCCAGGCGGGTCTTGAACCCGCGGGCTCAGGCAATCCACTCACCTCAGCCTCCCAAAGGTGTGGGATTACAGGCTGAGCCACTGAACCCAGCTTACCTACCCTATTTTAAAGATGAAGAATTAGAGGCCCAGAGAGGTAAAGGGACTTAGCTAAAATTCTCGTTTTGTTTTTTGGAACTCCTAGGACTAGATCCTAGGACTTCTGACTCTGGCCAATTCTCATTATGCATGATGCCTGCAAGCTTAGACCTGAGTGAGAATTTCCCAATATAAATTGTGTAAGAACTGAGAAAGGAGAAAGGGCAGCTGAAGGAAGAGATGGCTCCTTAGTCCTTCTGCTGCCCGCTATTCTGACCCCATCTGCCCTGTCCTCAGGGGCAGGCCTGGATGTGGGCAGAGGACTAGATGAGGTGACCTCCAGACCTTCCTCTGGTTATGTGATCTGATAGCTCCTGCCTGAAGTCCAGGCACTGTGCCACCCTTCTGGGCAGCAGTAGTTGGCAGAGGGCTGCAAACTGGGGGGGGGGGTGTCATGTACTCCAGGCTTCTGAAACAAGGGGTCAGGGTTAGTGGGGGAGAATAAAAGGGGTGGCAAGGGGGCTTTGGCAAAAAAAAGCTTGAGTCAATATCACTAGATAGGCTGGGCCTCATCGTCCCTTCTCTTGTCCACCTGTCTCTTTCTGCACATCCATTCAGGCAAGAAATCTGTGCCAAGGCCTGGTGTAGGCTCAGAGGCCATTGGTGAGGCAAAAATCATGCTGGCATTGGAGCCAAACTCATCTAGTTTCAAATCCCAGCTCTGTCATTTACCAGCTATGTGACGTTGGGCAGGTGACGCAATATCCCTGAGCTTCAGTTTTCCTCATCTATGGAAAAAAGGCATTAACATCTACTTTTAAGGGTCATTGCAAACTTAATTGAGTTGAGAAAAATGTATGTGCAGTGCCTGGCACATGGTACTTCATAAATGGTAAACTTTAAAATGTCTGTGCTTATTTTAGTAGTCTGATAATGGCTCCCCAAAATAAGTCCATGTTCTAATCCCTAGAATCTGTGAATGTTACCTCAATTGGAAAAAGGGGGTTTGGAGACGTGATTAAGAATCTTGAGGACAGGGCATGGTGGCTCATGCCTATAATCCCAGCACTTTGGGAGGCTGAGGTGAGGGGGACTGCCTGAGTTCAGGGGTTCGAGACCAGTCTGGGCAACTTTGGCGAGACCTCATCTCTACAATAAATAAAAAAATTAGTTGAGTGTGGTAGTGCGTGCCTGTAGTTCCAGCTACTTGGAAGGTTGAGGTAGAAGGGTCACCTAAGCCCAGCAGGTCAAGGTTGCGGTTGTTGTGAGTATGCCACTGCACTCCAGCCTTTTTTTGAGTTGGAGCAACTGAATGAGACTCCAACTCAAAAAAAAAAAAAAAAAAGAATCTTGAGATGGGGAGATTATTCTGAATTATCCAGGTGGACCCTAAATGCCACCACAAGTGTCCTTATAACAGAGAGACACAGGGAGATCATACACACACAGTAAAGTAGAAAGTGATGTGAAGAGAGAGGCAGAAATTGCAGTGATGGGGTCACAAGCAAAGGAATGTGAGAGTAGTCACTGGAAGCAGAAAGAGGCAAGGAACAGATTCTCCTCTGGAGCCTCCAGAGAGAGCACAGCCCTGCTGACACTTTGATTTTTGCCTAGTGTAGTGGATATTGAATCTCTGGCCTCCAGGAATGTACGAGAATAACTGTGTTGTTTTAAGACACCAAGGTTGTGATAACTTGTTACAGCAGACTTGGGAAGCAAAGACACTGACGCTGGAGATTCAGTCTTGAGCAAGACCCAGGAGTTCACAGTCTAGTGGGAAAACAGAGAAAGAAACAGTGCAAAGGGACACCCAGAAGGGAGGCATCTTGCCAGAACTGGGGAGTGAGGAGTAAGGTAGGTAAGGCTGAAGGACTTAGCCAGGTGAGGGTTAAAGCCGGAAGGGGATTCCAGGCAGAGGAAACAGTGTGGGTAAAGTCATGGAGTGGGAGAGAATAGTGCCTTCAGGAAACCGCCCCTATCTGTGATGGCAGGTATGTGGGAGAATAGGGGATGGCACAACAGAACTGCTGAGGTGGGGAGCAGGCAAAAGAGCCAAGGACCTTGGCTTCCACCACAATGGAATCAACCTCTTTACCCTGTGCTGGCACTGGGTCCCAGCTCATAGAACCCCTGGACTGTCAGTACCGGAAAAAAGCCTTAGAAGCCATCCAGTAGTCTTGCCATTTCACACACAGGGAAACTGAGGCCCACAAAAAGTGAGCCAATCGAGGGAATAAGCTAGAACCAGAGGGCTGCACTCTGACCTCTCTTGGGCCTGTGTGACCCATGTCTGAGGGTCTCAGAGATGCTGCCTGGAGATCCCTCTGTAATCCACTTCCAAAAAGCACCAACCCTGGGGTCTCTAAACAAAGAGGGTGTTATTTGCATATTATTTGCATGCTGCTAATTAGATGAGAGGCAGATTCATTCAGGCCCTCCCTGTCATGTCCCCCTGTCCTATCTCACACAGAGTTGTTCTCCCTCATGCATCTCTTGACCTCAGCAACTTCTCCCAGAATTCCAGCCCAGGCTTTACTCCTCAAGTTCCCTCCCTCAAGGCCCAGCTCAATCCATACCATATTAAGCATTTGGTCCTGCCTGAAAAAATTACCTGGTGGGCTTTTAGTGTATCTAGTCCGGGTGGAGGATCTTAGAGCAGGTTACAGTGAAAGGGAAGCTGTCCAGTTTGAAGCTTTTTCTGGGAAGAGTGAGCTCTATCTCCCGGTAGCCCAGGGGCCATCTGAATGGGGCTATGGGAGTGGGGGAGGAGAGTGTTCCTTGGGGATCTGGTGGGCAGATGCCAGCTGCATGCCCCAGGCCTGCCCCAAGCCTCTTGGCTGGCAGCCACACCAGCCCCTGGAGGAGTTGGCTTCTTCTTTGAGGGAGGAGGAATTCAGAGGAAGGTCTGGGAGCATCCCTTGACCTGGCAGCTTAACACAGGTAGGGCTGAGGTCACCATGGGAGTTACTGTGGCTCTTCCAATGGAGACAGCACATCCAGATTCTCATGGCTGCCATCAGTCCAGAAAATTGTGAAGCACTATGCTAGCATGTGGTGTCCCCTTGATTGTAGGCACTCAATACATGTTTTCTGATAATGAAGAGTTATGTATCACCTGGAAATAGGTAAGGCAAAGGGATCACAGAGAACCACAGATTCTGCCTCTTACCTGCCCCACCCCCAACACTCATTAGCCCCCTCTTCCCTTTGAGACCAAGGCTGTGACCAGAATGTCTCCCAAATGAAATGCCTGAACCTCTCACTAGAGAAACCACAACACTATGGCCAGGACAGGTGCACAGGATGACCTCAGGTGCCTCCCCCTGCCACCCTTGTCCTGGCAGAGTAGCTGCAGGGCTCCATTATCATGGCTGACTCAAGATAGATACCAGGAGCTAGGGACTTTGGATCCGTGGAAAAACCTGGGGCATAGTTCATGCTAGCAACTTGCAGAAGTCAGCTTGCTCTAAGATTAGAATAGTGGCTTGGATCAGGGAAGACAAACTACCCCCCATGGGTAGATAATTCCTCCCCAGGCATGAGTGATGTGTGAACTATGTCTACATGTGCTACAGGGGCCTCAGCAAGCAATCCAACCTGCATGCACAGCTGTGTGCACACATCCCATTGTGCGAAAGTGTATGTCTGTGTCTTCACAGAATTCCACCTGCTTTCTTTTCTGCACAGCAGGCCTTCTCTTCCTGCTTCCTAGTAGAAGAGGAAATGACGGAATAACCTTAGCTTCACCGCCCCCAGCCCTGCTCCCTATTGGAGCACTCTCCATTTGGTCATTTGCCCATGACAGCAAGCACTAGATCCATTCTTGGTCCTGAATGGGAGATCACAGCTCCTTACTCTTCCAAATGACCCCATCTTTTTTTTTTTTTGAGTCAGAGTTTCACTCTGTCCCCCAGGTTGGAATGCAGTGGCACACTCATGGCCACCACAGCCTCAGCCTGCTGGGCTCAGGTGATCCTTCTGCCTCAGGTTTCCAAGTAGCTGGAACAACAGGCATACGCCACCAGGCCCAGCTGGTTTTATTGAAGAGATAAGGTCTTGCCATGTTGTTCAAGTTGGTCTCGAACCCCTGAGCTCAGGCAATCCTCTCACCTTGGCCTCCTAAAGTGCTGGGATTATAGGTGTGAGCTACCGTGCCTGGCCATGACCCCATCTTGAACCAGTTCCTCTACCCTGGTAGCTCCCTCTACCTCTGGTGTGTCCCATGCCACTACCTAGTGTCCAAATCAGAGGGAGAGGTGGGAGGAACTTGAGGTGATGCTGTGGGTATGGGAGAAGGAAGGGTGGATCAGACACTGTTCGATTTTGCCCAGGTCCCTTTGGAGCACTGCTGCTCATTTA
The DNA here is from genome assembly GCF_000164805.1 of Carlito syrichta. Taxonomy (NCBI): domain Eukaryota; kingdom Metazoa; phylum Chordata; class Mammalia; order Primates; family Tarsiidae; genus Carlito; species Carlito syrichta. The sequence goes on from NW_007248758.1 coordinate 32,168, forward strand.
AAATTCCGATTTAAAGCCGAGCGGCTCTTTAAATTTCCACATTAGCATGCCGCCCTGATGCCAGGCCAAGATGTTGGGATGGATTTGGCAGGAACGCCTCCAACAGCGGCAAGCAGCAGCATTTGCCAGCAATAAAACAACGCATGAATAAAAGAAGGCCGCTTGGCAACAGCAGCAGCCCAGGTAGCTGGGTGAGCTCAAGAGGGGCTCTTATTTGTGGGGGTTCAAAGGCATATAGGCCCATGCAGGGGCATGTGTGAGTGTAGGCCTCTGTGGTTTGGCCGCCCTCGCCCCCAATCTATGCCTGCAGTGGAATCTGAGGTGAGGGCCCAGGCAAAATCGGGATTTCTCCCTTGTGCCCAGGGTTATCTTCTTGGAAAGGGCAGATGTTGCTTTTGATAAAACACAAGGACTTGGCCTACAGCCCGAGTTGTCCTGCTTCATTAGGGGCCCGGAGAACAGGTGGGGTCAGAGAGAGCAACACTGCCCAGAATGGCTTCCAGATTCATGACCCCAGGTAGCTGGGTGCTGAGGTGACTCTTAGGATAAGGAGACTGAGTGAGGAGCTGCTGTGAGGACTAAGTACTGGTGTTGAGCTGGGTTGGAGAAAGGCTCTGGGCTGAAAGATCAGCAACTGTGCGCTTGCCCAAGGTTAGAAATGGGGAGTGGCCATGGAGAGCAAGGAGCTACCAGGCCTAGCCTAACTTTAACTCTTTACAGACTTAGGAACACTGCTTGAGGTCAGACAGTAAGAGCAGCAAAGGGATCACATAAAACCCTGGGCTAGAGGTTAGACATCTCCCAGGGGTTACTGGTCTACCCTTGCTTCCCAGGGTCTAGAGTACAACCCCAAAGGATTTGCTGTTCCTGGATCCTCTGTTCCTCTGCCCCAGTCACCTGGCTGAAGCTCATCACCCAGCTCCCCAGACATCTTGAGAAGCAAGCAGCCTGTCCTGCTTCTGATAAACTGTATATCCCTCCAATTTGGTTTAACTATCTCCTTCCCTGAAGTCCAAGGGAAAAGTTCAGAAGCAAACAGAGGGTGGCAGCAGATGGTCCTTGTCGTCTCAGCTAAGGCTGAGAAGAGGGATTTTCTTCAGGGCACTCTTCTCTGATGGAACTCCCCTCTCTTCCAGATCACACAAGTGATTTCAGGTCCCCATGTGGAAAAAAATTGTTGGAATTTTGAATTCTCCCAATTCTTGGAGAAGCTGGAGAACAGAGGTGGGGCCAGGCTGTGGCAGAGCAGGGGCCCTGTACTCTTGAACAAGGGCTGGTCTTGTCCTGATGGCTTTTTCCCGGGAAGGTACCATGACCTCTGGTCCGCATATTGGGATTGGCCAGCTCAGGGTAAGGGAGTGGCTTAGAAGCTGAATTTAGGCCAGAGAGATGTCCTTTTGACATTTATTGATTCACTGAACAAATATTTACCAAGCAGCTGCTTTATGCTAGACACTATTGCTGGACACTGGGAGCACATTGGTGAACTCAGATAGATGCAGTCCCTGCACTTGTGGAACTTTCCATCCAATTAAACTAGGATCATTATTCAAATGATTGCATAAATAAGTATGAAATAACTGTGCCAAGTGTTCTGAAAGGATACACAGTGCCATGAAAATGTATATCTGGGGGACTTGACTGAGTCTAAGGAGTTGAGGGTGAGCTTGCAAAGAAGACAGCGAAAGAGCAGTCACAGCAGTAAGAGGAGAGCTGGCAGTGACATCACAGATCAGAGGAGGAGGTAGTCAACTGTGCTGTGATGCTGGTACTCATGAGACACTATCTGCCCTGACTCCTCACCTGCTAGTTGTGTGTCCAGTAAGGAGGCTCTGGCATTGTGCCTGGCTCTATAATGTTAGCTTCCTCCTCCCACCAAGCTGAGCCTCTCTCCAGGGACCCTAGATTTCTGGAACAAAGGAGCTGCCCAGGTTTAGCCTCCTCTCAACTCAGGCCCCCAAACCCCATGATCCAGTCCTCAGTGAAAAGTCCGGGCCTCTCCCTCCATCTCCACATTAGTCTTGTCACATGGAGCCCTACCACTCCCTAACCTTCTTCCTTTGCGCTGGTCTTCCACAAAGAAAGGTTGAAGTCTGGGTCGCGCAGAAAGATGTCATGCTGGATCTGCTTCTAGAGGTGAGCCTAAGAAGAGAGTTGGGATTCTCAGTACCTTCCAGTGCTGCCTGGGGTGAATCTGAGTGTCTTAGGAGGGGAGAGAGAGAGTAGTGGGGAGATGGGAAGGGGGGCTACCCACCCAAGACGGCGTAGAGCCCAGAGCCTTTTCCATCGCAGACACCCCATCTGTCTCCTGCAGAAGGCTCGGGTTGGAAGAGGTGCAGAGGAGGGGGGTATGGCGGGTGAAATTGTGCAGTCTGTGAGCTAGCATGAAGGCAGTGAAGGTGCTGAGTGAGGGAAGAGGTGGAGGGTCAGGGTGGGGTGTTAGCAGTGCTGCTGTCTTGGCTATTGAAAACTGGAGGTCAGAGTTGAGATGAGGAAGATGATAGGGACAACGCCACATGACTCTCCCTAGATGGCTTCATGTTTGGTTTTGATTAATAGCCCCCTGCTCCACCGACCAGAGGGCAAAGAGTCATACCCTCCTGCCAACAAACTAACGGAAGACCAACCTCTGGGAGAGCCATGTGAAAGGGCATTCCTAAGCCCAGGGCCAGCCTGGATTCATGATGCTTCCGCAAACGGAACTTTTTCAGAACTTAAAATAAGATTTTGGTTAAATTTAAGTTTTCAGAGTATTTTCTTTTACCTATTACTTTATCAGATCCTGTCAATGACCAATGAAGTAAGCATTCCTTTTTTTTTTTTTTTTTGAGTTGGAGTCTCACTCTCTCGCCCAGACTGGAGTGCAGTAGCTGCTCCCAGCCACTGCAGCTTCAACCTGCTGGGATCCAGCAATCCTTCCGCCTCAGCCTTCCAAGTGGCCAGAACTACAGGCGTGCGCTACCACGCCCGACTAATTTTTTTATTTATTGTAGAGATGAGGTCTCGCCAAATTGCCCAGGAGGGTCTTGAACCAATGGGCTCAGGCAATCCACTTACCTTGGCCTCCCAAAGGGCAGGATTACAGGCTGAGCCACCGAGCCTGGCCAGGTAAGCATTCTTACACTTGGTCTACAGATGAGGCAACAAGGGTCAATAAAAGATTAAGTTACACCGGGCTCGGTCTCCAGGGGTTCGAGACCTCATCTCTACAATAAATAAAAAATTAGCCAGGTGCACACCTATAGTTCCAGCTACTTGGAAGGCTGAGGCAGAAGGATCCTCTGAGCCCAGCATGTCAAGGCTGTGGTGGCCGTGAGCATGCCACTGCACAGACAAGTAGACAGTGGGACCAAACCCAAATCTCTTGATTTTGCATACAGGTACTAGGCTACTGTCGACCTTCCTTGCACATCCTTTTTTGCTGATATTGTATAGTCCCCACTGCCAGAACAAGTATGGGGTTTTCTAGTGGAGAGTGCAGAACTCCTTCCTAGTGACTAAAAAACTTTGTGAGATATCCAGATCTTGGGGGACACACATCAGCACAGCCCCCTCTTGGATACCAACACCCAGACTCTAGGAAACTGGAGATGTATTGGGCCTCTCACATGTAGAAATCTGAGAGAACTAGGCTGGAAGTGGCCAGGAAGCAGGGGCAGGGAAGGGTATGGGGACTGAAAAATGCCAGCCTGGGAAGCAGCTTGTCAGGGTCCACGCCAGGTCCTGGAGATGACTCTTAAGAATCCCTGTGGACACCCCTTTCCCACATCCCAAGTTTTAAACACCTTTTTCCTTTTTCTACCCTATGTTTAAGAGAATACAATTCCACAGCTTCCCTTGATCCCCTTCCTACTCCAGTCTTTTTTCCCACTCTTCCCCGTTCAGAAGTTCTCCCTCAGGTGTAACCTTCTTTCTTGGGGCTGCAGCTTAATCCCTCTAAGGCAGGTGACAAATGATCCCAAGATAGGGCTTCAGTGATTAAATATAAATAGACAGGGGAGGGGAACCGAATATAGACACAGATATTATATTGCTCTGTCCCTGTAAGTTATTAGGAAGAAGGCACTAGTGGTTGCTAAGCAACAGGTCTCCATAGAGGACAAGGCACCAGAGGAAAAAGCCTCCTCTGACTGAATATTGGGGTGGGAGGGCATGGAAGGTGGAGGTCAAATGGCTCTGACTGGTAAGCCAGCTGTGGTGAATGGCTGGTTTGTCTTCCAAAACCAGCCTTTTCCTTAGGCCTTGGAAAACACCTTTACAATCTTCAGGATTGGTGGAAGGAGGAAGGCCTCAGGCACTCCTCTCTTCTGCCAGGAGGAGGGAACCTGGTTTCCACAGCAACCCAGAAGCAATCCTTGTTTTGCTTTTGACTTCTCTGTAATCCCCTCCTGGAGAACCCACTATCACAGACTCCATTCTCTGACCCTCAACTTCTGACATAAGGGCGAAGGCCCATAGAAAGGTTGGGGGGAGTGCAACACAGCTGGTCTCACTTGGTCCTGAAGTGACCTATTAAGACTCTAAAGGAGGGGTGACTTTTAGGTCAAAGGGCTCCAGGTGATCTCTGATCTCTGTACCTCCTAAAGGGTTGCAAAACACAGGGTTAAATGGTGGCATCAGATGTAAACTGGGCTCAGGCTTGCATTCTAAAGGCCGATGACAGAATGGGGTTGGGGTCAGAAGGGAATGAGAGGATGGAGCTTTTGTGCCTCCTGGCCACCCAGGTCGCCATCCTCCACAACCTCAAGTCCACCATCAAGACTCGAAGAATGGAGATATAGAACATTAACGTATGTCAAGTATAAGTGAGTGGCACCGAGGGGCATAATCTGTTTTTCTAATATGACCACAAGCAGAGTGTTAGAAGAATTAGGCCGACAGCTGCTGGTTTTTCCCCCCTTCCCCCCCCCCCTTTCGCTCTCCCTCTCCCTTCCTCCTCGGCATTTGCACACACCAATGGCAGCCGAGCCCTGCTCTCGATTTCTCTTAATCTTCCTCCGCCATCCTGCGCTCTTTCCGCAGGCGGTGCTGCGATGCCGGCAGAGCCCCGCGTCACACCTTACTGCTCTCTGAGATTGCTCCACAGAGAGCTCAAGGAGATGGCAATTCGGTGCTGATGCCGGCTGGCAGCAGTTGGGAGAGGGGAAGGAAAAGAGAGAGGGAGGAGGGGAGGGGGAAAAAAGTTGGCACAGATACCAAGTTTTTCCCTAGAGAGATATGGGGGGGGCGGGGAACAACAGAAGAGAGAAAATGACACAGAGAAAAGAAAACGAGGAAAAGGAAGGAAGAGAGAGAGGGGAGGGTGGGGTGAGAGTGAGAGAGAGAATGAGAATGAATATTAAGTTCTCTTAGACATCAGACATCCACATGTGGGCATCCCTTGCCCACCTGACTCATGACCCTTTAAAGATCAACCACCCAGTCAAGGTTCCCACTCACCCACTCCTGCCCCTCTTTCTCTCTCTCTCTCTCTCTCTCTCTCTCTCTCTCACACACACACACACACACACACACACACTCCCAGCCAACCTGGAAGTCAAAAGCAGCCCAGGCATGTTGTGTGTATTCGTGTGTGTGTGTGTGTGTGTGTGTGTGTGTGTGTGTGTGTGTGTGTGTGTGCGTGCGCGCGTGTGTGTGTACGCCTGTATGTTGTCTCTGTTTTGGATCGCAGTAGAATGCAGTATGTAAATGAGATGGTTATTACCGCAATGTTCATCAAGCTGAGCCGAGAAGACATTAATAGCCTGATGAATATGCATGTGAATTTGTTAATTAAGTTAATTATTCTGCTGAAAATGCATTCGTCTTCCAAGGACATTTTCCCAATGATTTTTACATGCTCTAGCCATTAGTCATGCTATATTTTATCAGGGAAATGAGTTTGCTTAAGTTGTAAAAAAAAAAAAAAAAAAAAGAAAAGAGAAGAGAAGAAAAAGAAAAAGAGAGAAGAGAAAGCAAGGAGGAAAAAAATGAAAAGAGGAAATGCATTGAAGTTGAGAGTGGAAAGGCATCTGAGGCAGACCTGAAGTTTGAGGCCCAGCTGGGCTTTTGAAGCCTGTCCTCAATTTTTATGGGTAACTCACTCTACAATTTTTTGCCCTTTTTTTGATGACAAACTTTTTTTTTCCAGTGCCAAATTTCCAACACATTAATTAATTGTTGTAGCCAATTAACTGTAGTTGTGCAAATGAGTTTAGCACTAATTACCATGCAGTGCCTGTAATCACATAAAAAACTTGCTGAGAGAGAGAGAGGAAAAGAGAAAGGAGGAATGGGAAGGGAGTGGTGGCAGGAGAGGGGGAGACCTGGAATAGAGGAGCAGCCAAAAAAAGGAAACAAGGCGGGGTGGTCTTGAGATTTCTTCACCATTTTGGCTCCAAGGGAATGTAGCTGTTTTTCCAGCCATCTTCAGGACCTCTGAGAGTCGGCAAATCTCAGTGTGGGAGGAGGGGAAAGAGCTAGCAAAGAGTAGTTTCCCTTTGTCTAGCTAGAACTTCCAACTAAAAAAGACAGATTCAGAATGGTATGTCTAGTTGTTTCAATGACACCATGTGGTCCCTATATAATTCCCATTCCAGTTCGCAGCCTGTGTTTGCATCCCCCATGACTGAATGACTGGGCAGGTACAGTTGATGCCAATGGGAGATATGCTGTTTCTGATGCGCCAAGGAGACAGAAAAGAGTGATGTGTAATCTTAGCCTCGTTCTGGAACTGTAAGCAAATGGGGAAAATGGTTATGAGTCCACAGTTACTGGAACAGGCTAAGGGAGCAATGGTAACATAAACTATAAAAAAACCAGCTCCAGCAGGAGGTGGAAGGTGGCAGCCTTTGACCAGACAGAGCTCCCAGGAGAGGAGCCAAACCTCCTCTCCTACAAGTTGGCATCTCTGCCATTCATCCTATCTGGGCCAACTCTAGGTTTCCACCTGTCAGCTTCAACCAGTGCCTAGAGGCTGAGGGACAGACAAAACTATTTCTCTAGCTCCTCCTAACTTAGCTGTCCATGACTTCAATTAGAAGGAAGAGCAATGGTAAAGTCAGTACTAAGTACTGAACTGGCATTTTTGCTTCCACTCTGCTTGTCCCCTCTCCCCATATCCTACACCTGAGCCTGCCCATGAGGTATGTGTGTGAAAGTGTAAATGAACTGGTGTTACATCTCCCTTACTCTTCCAGAACAGAAAGCTCGTTTGTCATTGTCCTCAATTGCCTCAGATCTTATAGACACATTAAACTGCGCAAGTCCAAGGAGAACTTTGATATCTCATCCTCTGATAGGCATCTAAGGCTCGATCCTCCCTTGCCCATTCCAGGTCTCAGGTCTGTAGACAGGTTGCTTAAAGGTTCCATTCACTTCAACCTTGTTCTTCTCTGACAAAGGGGAAACAACTTCAAGGACAATGTCATATCATTCCCTGCTCTTAGGACACTGCTGCTCTTCTAGCCTATGAACCAAATTGGCTGTGAGGACCTGCATTGGCCCAGGGGGCTCCAATGCTCTCCATGCTTCCGCTGTCTCTCTGCTAGTACCACCCATACCCTGTTCCCAACAACCACAGTCAGGTGCAGAAAGGCCTCCCATGTGAGAAAGTCTGGTGTGGTGAAAAGAGCCCTATTATCTTGGGTTCCAGGCTCTTCTTTGTCATGTGATCCTGGGAAAATGACTTAATGTGAGCCTCAATGTTCCTTGTCTATAAAATAGAGATAATAGTTGTGTCATGCTCAAAGGGTTATGGAGTTTAATAATTGTGAATATAAAACACTCAGCAAAACCAAGAAAAATGAGCAATTTCATTCACTGTAGTGAGTACAAAGTGAGAGGACGTTGCTGTTGGAAAATTTGGTAATATTAAAAAATGTTGGCGGGCTCGGTGGCTCAGCCTGTAATCCTGCGCCTTTGGGAGGCTGGGGTGAGTGGATTGCCTGAGCCCGCGGGTCTGAGACCCGCCTGGGCAGCGAGACCTCATCTCTACAATAAATCAAAAAATCAGCCAGGCATGGTAGCACATGCCTGTAATTCCAGCTACTCAGAAGGCTGAGGCAGAAGGATCACCGGAGCCCAGCAGGTCGAGGCTGCGGTGGCTGGGAGCGGCCACTGCACTCCAGTCTGGGTGACAGAGTGAGAATCCAACTCAAAAAAAAAAAGAAAGAAAAAAAGTTTAGGCCAGGCTCATTGGCTCAGCCTGCAACCCCAGCACTTGGGGAGGCCAAGGCGAGTGGATTGCTGAGCCCGCGGGTTCGAAACCCACCTGGGCAACTTGGCAAGACCTCATCTCTACAATAAATCAAAAATTAGCTAGGTGTCATAGCTCACGCCTGTAATTCTGCTATTTGGAAAGCTGAGGCAGAAGGATTGCTAGAGCCCAGCAGGTCAATGCTGGGATGGCCATGAGCGTGCCACTGCACTCCAGCCTGGGTGATGGAGAGAGACTCCAACACACACACACACACAAAAAGGTTATATTCATACCAAAATCTGTACATGAAACTTCATAGCAGCTTTATGTGTGGAATAGCCCCAAACTAGAATCATCCCAGATGTCCTTTAACAGGTGACTGGCTAAACTGTAGTATATCCATACCAAGGAATAAACGAAAGGAATGAACTATTGACAAACACAAAAACTTGGACAGATCCACAGGGAATTATGCTACATGAAAGAAGACAATCCTAGCTGGGTGTGGAGGTACACATCTCTAGTCCCAGCTACTTGGGAGACTGAGGTAGGAGGATCCCTGAAGTCCAGGAGTTCAAGGCTGCAATGAGCTATGATCAAGCCATTGTACTCCAGCCTGGATGACAAAGTGAGACTCAAACTCTTTAAAAAAAAAAGATAATCCTAAAAAGTTAAATACTGTATGATTCTGTTTTTGAAATGACAACTTTTTTTTTTTTTTTTTTTTGAGTTGGGGTCTCACTTGGTCGCCCAG
>NW_007248758.1:41351-43013 GCF_000164805.1 Carlito syrichta
TCTCGAACCTGCGGGCTCAGGCAATCCACTCACCTTAGCCTCCCAAAGGCGCGGGATTACAGGCTGAGCCACGGAGCCCAGCTGACAACATTTTATTTATTTATTTTTTTGAGTCGGAGTCTCACTCTGTTGCCCAGGCTGGAATGCAGTGGCATGCTCACAGCCACTGTACCCTTGACTTGCTGGATTCAGGTGATCCTTCCACCTCAGCCTTCCAAGTAGCTGGAACCACAGGCCACAGCCACCATGCCTGGCTAATTTTTTAATTTATTGTAGAGATGAGGTCTTGCCAAGTTGCCCAGCTGTTCTCTAACCCGTGGGCTCAGGCAATCCTCTCACCTCGGCCTCCCAAAGTACTGGGATTATAGGTGTGAGCCACTGTGCCTGGCCCAATGACAACATTTTAGAAGGAGGATAGATTGATTAGTGGCACCAAGGTTAAAGGAGAGGATGAGGTGGTGGGAGGGAGGATTATAAAAGAGCAACATGAGGAATCCTTGTGGTATTAAAATTGTTCAGCCTCTTGACTGTAGTAATAGATATATGCTATTACACAAGTAATAAAATTGTATAGCATTTAATATACACATACACAAGAACAAGTAAAACTAGAGAAATCTGGACAAGACTGGTGGACTGTATCAGTATCAATATCCTGGTTATGAAATTATACTGTGGTTTTGCAAAATGTTACTATTTCGTGAAAGTAGGCAAAATGTACAAGGGAATTTCTGTATTAGTTCTTATAGCTGCATGTGTATCTACGATAATCTTAATTTTTTAAAAAGCTATGATAGATTATTAATATCTCTGCTGGGTATAGGAGGGCGAAGGCGTTGCTGTCATGTTTCCACTGCAGAATTCTAAAGAGGAAGATTAATAAATATAATTCTCATTTAGGGTACTTCAATAAAATAAATATAACCATTTGTATCTGTTGACCAGTAACTCCACTTCTTGGGATTAACTTTTTTTTTTTTGAGTTGGAGTCTCACTCGGTCGCCCAGACTGGAGTGCAGTGGCCGCTCCCAGCCACCACAGCCTCCACCTGCTGGGCTCCGGCGAGCCTTCTGCCTCAGCCTTCCAAGTAGCTAGAATTACAGGCATGCGCTACCACGCCCAGCTAATTTTTGATTTATTGTAGAGATGAGGTCTCGCTGCCCAGGCGGGTCTCGAACCCACGGGCTCAGGTAATCCACTCACCTCAGCCTCCCAAAGGCGCGGGATTACAGGCTGAGCCACCGAGCCCAGCTGATATTAACTTTTAAAAACGCATGAAGTTTTATGTGATTTCATATTCACTGTGGTATTATTTATAATAATAAAAATATCTAGGGCTGGGCATGGTAGTGTGTGCCTGTAGTATCAGCTACTTGGGAGGCTGAGAGAGGAGCACCTCTTGAGCCCAGGCGTTCCAGGTTATAGTGAGCTATGATGGCTCTACTGCACTACAGCCTGGTGACAGTGAGACCCTGTCTCAAAAATGAATAAGTAAATACATAGGTGATAAGCTTTATAAATTACAGTATATCTAGGTGATGAAATACTTTATAGATTTTAAACATACCCCCAAAAATATATCCAGTACAATGCCTGGTACATAATAGGCACTCAATAAATGGAGTTATCCTTTTTTTTTTTTTTTGAGTTGGAGTCTCACTC
>NW_007248758.1:43636-86952 GCF_000164805.1 Carlito syrichta
CCACTGCACTCCAGTCTGGGCAACAGAGTGAGACTCCAACTCAAAAAAAACCCACAAAAAACAACTATGGACAATCTCCCCAGCATATGCACATATACACATCTGGCCTATAATTTCAGGGGAACCATGAAGTCTTTGAAGCAATGTTAGCATAGCTAACTTCATACAAATAGTAGTACTGTATTGCATCGACCACTGTTGACTGAGCATCTACTGCATATTAGGCACTGTCTGAGGTTCTTTATATACATCATTTCAGAAATTCCCACAACAAACTCAAGGAGTCATTGTTTATCTTCATTTTGCAATAAGAAACCTAGGACCCAGCTGGGTGTGGTGGCATACGCCCGTAGTCCCAGCACTTTGGGAAGAAGAGGTGAAAGGATTGCCTGAGCTCAGAAGTTCAAGACCAGTCTAGGCAACATGGCAAGACCTCATCTCTACATTAAATCAAAACATTTACCTGAGCCCGCAGGTTCGAGACCTGCCTGGACAACTTGGTGAGACCTCATCTCTACAATAAATCAAAAAAATCAGCCAGGCGTGGTAGCGTATGCTTGTAATTCCAACTACTTGGAAGGCTGAGGCGGAAGGATCGCCGGAGCCCAGCAGGTCGAGGCTGCGGTGGCCGGGAGCAGCCACTGCACTCCAGTCTGGGTGACAGAGTGAGGCTACAACTCAAAAAAAAAAAAAAAAAAATTTAGCCAGGCGTGGTGGCTCAGGCCTGTAGTTCCAGCTACTTGGAAGGCTGAGGTGGAAGGATCACATGCCCAGCAGGTAGAGGCTGTGGTGGCCGTGAACATGCAGTGTTCATTCCAGCATGGGTGACAGAGTGAGAGTCTGCCTCAAAAAAACAAAACAAAACTAGGACCCAAAGAGGTTAAATGACTTACCAAGGTAACACAGCTGGTAAGTGGCAGTGCTGGCACTGGAACCCAGGGCTGTCTGTCTCTAAAACTTGTGATCTAAACACCACATTTAGAAGCCTAAGGAGGGTTACAATGTTTAGAAACTGTGCTGCAGCTATCCAGAGGTCTGGAAAAGTAACCCTGTTCTTCCAATGTTCCTTGGATAAACACATACTTAAACCCATTGCAGGCAGGAGAAATATCTCTGAAAAGAAGTAGGCCCATTCTGAAATCTTTTATCCCATAAGTAAGTTTTCCATATATCTAACCTCCATCCTTTCTGCTAAAATCTGATCCCTTTCCTCTCTTCTGTTTCCAGTGAGGATGGTAGTAGATGACATGGTGCCCCTCCATAAAAGGTCCCAAGTCAAGAGGGGACAGAGGTGGCTTCTCTTTCCCCAGCATTGTTGAGGATGTGACTAGGATGCCTCAGTCTTTTGGTCTCTTGGATCTGCCCCAAGGCATCAAACCAAAAGACATGCAGGATAAAATGGGCCAGAGGGACAAGCAAAAAGAGTAGCCTAACTAGACCAAGAAGACCAGCTTGGAAAATAGCCTGTGAGTCTCTTGAGGAACTTAGTGCTGGACTCAAGGTAAAGTTAAGGTAGACAGTTTTTCCCACCAGGCTTAGCAACGAGCTTCATGTTTGACATCTATCCAGCTGCGGAAGTCTGGCCAGCATCTCTCAAGCCATAGGCTTTTGTCTGTCTTGATATGACATCTCTAGTCACCTCTTTTTCAGACATTAAAGAAGGGGCTGGGGGTTCTGTCTCTCTGTCTTTACCCCTGCTGTTTCAATACTACCTAGCTGTATTTGCTCAGGTCCAGGCAACCCAACTGGGGGCTTAGAGATGCCCAGGGAAGAGAATAATTCTGTGAGGAGATGCTGGGAACCCAAGGCTAGGTTCAAAGAAGCTCTTCTAGGATCAAAGCTAGGTTCAAAGCTCTTTCCTCTGCACATGAGAGACAGTAGGGCAACTAGAGTCTAAGACTGGAAACACAGAATGGAGGGGGAGTGATATTCCTCTCTCTTCCAACTATTCTACCCTGCTGGGACCCAACCATGCCCACTGCTTGCTTTGGCTTCCCTTAGCCCCTCTACCCTATGGACAGGAGAGGGTTAAAGGCACGGTATGGGCAAGCTATAAATTTCCCATCAGTATGGGGAGAGCTGGATTGTTGGCAGGGAGGGGGCTGGGCTGGGGGGAGGGGGAGCTGGGAAAAAGCCAGGAGGTTGTCTCTAGGTAACAATAAACACTGCAAGCAAGGAGCAGCTGTTACACTTACTCTCTCTGCATCACAATGCTGAAATAACACTAATAAACCCGTGTGCCCAATGCACAAGCATACATGCATTTAGGGCCTGGGCCCCACTGCACTCCTATAACTGCCCTCTGCTCCAGGGCAGGACCCGTCAGGGCAGTGGACATACCTGTCTTGGCCTGGGTATACTCATGGAGAAGGATGAAGACTGATGAGTCCTACCCACCCTAGTGCACCAGGTGAGGTGTATTCTCAGGGTAAGAGGGGCAGCAGAGGCTGAGGGTCTTGGATTCAGATCCTTGGTGGCATTCACTAGAAAGAGTTCAAATAAAAGTGGCCCACAGTTGGGAGCTGAGAGGAGAGGAGGAGAGTGAGAGAAAAAAGTATAGGGAACAGACAACTATTTACCATGTCCTCTCAGACTTGAGAGGTGGCCAGAAGGGGAGCTGGCTAAAGGGAGGTGAAGGAAAAGGAGGGCAGAGAATGAAATTTGTGAAAAAGAAGGATTAGGGAGCATGTGGTATCGTGGAGTGATTCTCACATCTCTCTTGGGACTGAACTCCTCACACCTGCCTACTCCCCACCTGGTGCACCCAAGCTCCCCCTCACAGTACCACTTTTATAGCCAGGGCCAGGTGATGTGTTGGTTTAGTTCAGAATTAAGCTTTATTATAAGTGTTCCAGCAGGGCACCCTGGGCTTCTGATGCTGACAGGGAAAGGTGAGGGAGCTGCACAAGAAGCAGCTGATCTGTCCCTTTCTCCAACCAAAGCCATCTCTCGATCACCAGGAGCAGGTGGGCAGAGGGTCCCTCACCCTGGTGGGAGAGCAGAGCCGCCAGCAATGAAAGGAATAGAAACAGACAAATGAGAACTCAGCCTCTGTCATGGAACCCCCACCTCTTAGCCCATCTTTCTCTGAGGTTAGATGTAATGTTTCTGAATAACCGGCATTCAAGATTCCTGTTTCCTGCTGCTAGTTCCAGTCACAGGCCCCTGGGACTGTGGTCAGAAGCATGGATAGTTCTCCTAGTCTACCTTCTGGCCTCTTTCACCTGGTGTGATCTCAAACATAGTGTCCTATCATCTCCCTGATCAGAAAGCATAAAAAGATGATGCATGCTGCCCACCTGGCCTATGTAAGAGGAGGGAATCAGCACTTTTGAAGAGCTATGGTTCTGAACCCACCTTACAGCCTGTACCAACACCCTGGTTCAGCCAACCTAGGCATCCCTAGCTGCTCTTCTCTTGTCCCAGGTGTATTTCCAGGGAGGAGAATAGTGAGATCAGGTGGTAATCTTTCCAGGTTCTGGTCTGGTAATAGTACTTTCTTGATTTGGGGTTTTGGTTTGTTTGTTTTCATTTTTGTTTTACATTTCTTAAAATTTGGTGTCAGCTGGGTACCCAGAGTTCTGGACAGGCAAGTCAGGGCAGGGTGAAATAGCTGGGTCTGTCTGGAAAAACCCCTCTCTTCTGGAAGGCATCCAGGGGCACTGAGGATACACATGTGGATGCCCTGTACTCTTTGTGAAGTCAACAAACAGAGTAGGTCAGGAATAACTGGCCTTGCCTCTCCATTCTTCCTGGGAAAACTTTCACTGGGAATGCTCAACTTCCCCTGCTCTCTTCTCTCCCATTTCCCTCTCTTTTTTCATAGTTGGGCGTCACCCCCCCCCGAATCCAGATGAGAGATCTTCATCCACAGAGTTCAGAATGGAGAGACATGGGGTAAAAGAGAGCTCTAACAGGCGTGGACTCCCTCCCCTCTGTTGGTTTCATGAGCCACCCTCATTGCTGTGAAATCACTAGAACCTTGAGCTCAGTGAACTACTAGCAGTCTTCTCTTTACCCCCCACCACACTGCATTCTCCAGCCAGGCAGATATGCACCCAATGGGCCCAGAGTCCACCATCTTCTTACCTGCAGGGCCACAGCCCTCTCCTTCATTCCTAGGAATCTGCAACACAGACAAATTGAGATGAGGGAGCAAAGAAGAGTGAGAGACCCTAGCATGTGCTCTGTGCTGGGGCAGAGAGCCGGCTGCCTGTATAGCAAAGCAGGATCACTAGCCAGAAGAGCTAGCACACTCAGACACACTGCCTTGTCAGCATGTGAGAGGGGGATCAGGAGAGGAAGGGGCAAGGAGGTGTTTCAAGAGTAGGCACCACCTCCTGGCTTCCTCTTTGCTCAATTTCTTCACCCTGGCCTCTCTGCTTGGGTGCTGATAGACACTGGCATCTCTGCCTACCCTTTTCTTGGCCTTCTTTCCCTTCCTCCACAACTTTGGAAGCTCCAGAGAGGAGACCCGAATGATAACTTGCAAGGTAACAAAGTGGGAGGTTCAGACATCCAGATCTCTCCCTGCCCAATGGGAAAAACTGAGGGGAGAAGGAGGAAAGGGGTCCTATTAGAATAAAAGCTAAACCCTAGGCCAACACTGAGCACCTCAACTAGTTCCTTTTTTCCAGAGTGCAGAGAATTCTGGGCACTGCTATCTCTGTCTGCCACTCACTTTAAGTCTGCCCATCTTCCCACAAAGGCTGAGGGTTTCTTCTGGACTCCAGAGCAGGCTCCAGGCTCTGACTCCAGCACATAGATCTCCCACCCTTGGCTAAACCTTGGGAGTAGGAGGCAGACCTGATATGAGCTGGAGGGAGGAAGGCTCTACACTGAATGTTTTAAGGGTCTTTTCGCCCCTCCAGTATGCTGGAGTAGGGATGGACAAAGGTCGAGAAAGAGGACTTCCAGAAAGCCGGCCAGTCGTCTCCCTCTTCCCTTCATGCTCTTCTCCACTGCTCTGTATTCCAGAGTAGGAACAGCAGTTCTGTAAATGGCAGCCATTTAATAAATCTCCCAAACAATACTCACTCTAAAATCCTGCCTACATCAGGCAACCAGCCCTACACATGGGAATACAGGTCTCAATTCCTAAACTTCACTCTCTACCTTTTTCTCACTTTCGGGCTTTTTCCTATTCTCCCCGACAAGAGAATCTTCCTTTCCAGCCCCAGCAAAGCTCCCCTCTTTTGCGACACCCTGGAGCCCTTGGAAGCAGGCAGGGGGTCTTAGATGGATTTTTTTTTTTTTTAGTTGAAGTTTCACTCTGTTGCACAGGTTCGAGTACAGTGGCACACTCATGGCCACCACAGCCTCGACTTGCTGAATTCAGGCTATTCTTCCACCTCAGTCTTCCAAGTAGCTGGAACTACAGGCACGTACCATCATGCCCAGCTAATTTTTCTTAATTTATTGTAGAGATGAGGTCTCGCCAAGTTGCCCAGGCTGGTCTCTAACCCGTGGGCTCAGGGAATTCTCTCACCTCGGCCTCCCAAAGTGCTGGGATTATAGGTGTGAGCCACCACGCCCAGCCTTTTTTTTCTAGGTGAATTCTTTCCAGACTATTGTGGGGAGATTGGAGAGTCCCCTCTCATTCTGTCTGCAGTAGAGAAGGCAGAGAATTAGACAGCCAAGGAAATGACTCTGAGGGTCTAAATGCAGGGCAGAGGCCAGGCGCAGTAGCTCACGCCTATAATCTCAGGACTTTGGGAGGCCAAGGTGAGAGGACCGCTTGAGCCCAGGGGTTCCAGACCAGCCTGGGCAACTTGGTGAGACCTCATTTCTACAATAAATCAGAAAATTAGCCAGGCGTGGTGGCGTGTGCCTGTAATTCCAACTACTTGGAAGGCTGAGGCAGAAAGATCACCTGAGTCCAGCAGGTCAAGGCTACAGTGGCCGTGAGTGTGCCACTGCACTCCAGCCTAGGTGACAGAATGAGACTCCAACTCAAAATAAATCAATAAATAATAAAGTCAGGTCAGAGTGATGCACCTGAGTGGCACAGCCTACTCTTCCCAGGGACTCTGGGGATATGAAATGGGGAGAAGAAAAAAATTATAGGGTGGGAGGAGGGTGTTGGGGACCTGGAGAATATGATAAAGTTTCTACTGACACCGTTTTCCCAGCTCTGTGCATATCCTTGTTCCAATCCCAACTTAGCCTCATAAAGCATGGAACAAAGAATGGTGAACTTTCTGAGGGAGGAGAATGCCAACAAGTGCCACATTTGGCAACATAGTGGGAGAGCCCCTTTCTTCTTCCCTCCTTAATCCAAACATGTGAACAGCAAAGGCAGCAAGGGTGTGAGGATGGAAACCCGACCTTCTCTCCAGTGTACATCCACACTATAAGAGCCAGAAGGAGACTGACTAAGATCTCTAGGGCCATGGCACCACATGAATTTAGGGGTATTTTTATTTTAGTTTTCTCATTTTCAATCTTTTGTTAAAGGGGGTACAGTTTTTGGTTACATGATTGCATTTTATAGTGGCAAAGAAGTCTGGACTTTAAGTGTACCCATCACCCCCACCTATGCACACTGTACCCAATAGGTGATATTTCATCTAGGGGTATTTTAAATTCAGTCTTCAGGGTCTTTAATTTAAATTCTATCTCTGTTCTAAGTTTAGACATGGGTCAAGGAGTATAAGAACTCTCTACTACATTTTTTTTGGTATAAGTTTCACCAGTAGCTTATATTGTGGCAGGGAAACTTGTGATAAGATTTCCAAAAAAGGCTTCATATTTAGTCTTGATTGTGGGATTTATTTCTTGGTTAAGGAGCTGGGGTAACTGGTACATTTCCTTCCCTGTAGACCTTATAGGACATGGTAAAATTCCATGGGTATGAGGGGCTGTAGGGGATTTGTGCGGTTGGAAGCAAGGGAATGGATGAGATGACCTCTGGAACAGGCTATATGAAGGAAATGTTCCCTCGGCAATGCTCTAAAGAAGCTGCATCTCAACTGTCTGTGACTCCCCTGAGTTGCATCTAAGACTTAGGGGACAGAGACATGAGACTTCAAGCAGTGGAGAATAATAACCTGCATACCCTCTTTCTTTGACTTTCCTCCTCACATACCTACCTTTCTTTTCCCTGAATTCTCAGGAAATCTCCAAATCCAGGAACACAAAGCAAATCCAAGGCAGGAAATAAACTGACTTCCCCTCTCTGGGTCTTGGTTTCAACATCTGTAAAATGAAAGGATGTGACAAGATGAGCTCCTAGTTCCCTTCCTTGCAACAGTAAGGTTCTATGATTCATACCCCAAAAGACACCAGCCTCATTTGCATGCTATTTTGCATGTAATCTTCAGGACACTTATTTTATGTCAAAAC
Organism: Carlito syrichta; assembly: GCF_000164805.1. Lineage (NCBI taxonomy): Eukaryota > Metazoa > Chordata > Mammalia > Primates > Tarsiidae > Carlito > Carlito syrichta. The sequence goes on from NW_007248758.1 coordinate 50,981, forward strand.
ATACAGAAATATCTCTGAACTCTGCCTCTTCTCCACAGTCTCTGGTTCTATGATCCCTAACGCTTCAAGGACCTCAAAGCTCTGTCCTCACCTTCCTTTCACAATTCTATAGCACACCCTGGGACAAGCCCAACCAGACAAAACCCCAGGAGCAAGAAAGCAGCCTCACCTAATATTCTGGCTGCAATTTTGGGCTTCAGACCTGAGTCACCCAGTACAGTTCCAACCATTTTAGAGGTCCCTGACAGTTGGGGGAAAAACTTGGCACCTCTCCCCAGTGCATCCCCTCCTCCATCTCACCATTCTCCATGCCAGAACACAAAGTGGCCAGTGATTGATGGGCCTGGGTTCCTGGTAACCGCACCCAGTGGCCCAATCCTCCTCCCTTTCCCAATCCCTCCCCTGTCCCTATTCAGATATCAGATTGTCTCATGTTGGTCTCTGAGGTCCCATTAATTAAAAATACATCCAATTAAATGGCAGGTGAAAACGTGCTATTGGAGCTCTCCACCTCCCTGCCCCAGCTTGGTCTCTCCACCTCCCCAACCCCCCTTTTAAGGCTCAGCTGTGCTTTGAGCTGAGAAGAGAGAGAGGAAGCATGAGGGAGAGAGTAGAGGAAGATATAGAGGAGGTGGGGGTATGATGGGGGGGGCTATTTGAACCTCTGCCAGGGTAGCATGTGCCAGTCTGGAAGGGTGGCACCATGCCCTGGTGTCTAATTTCTGAAGGTGTGAGTGGGTTCAGTCAGCTGGGTACCCATCTCCATTTCCCTTAAAGGGGCAGAGGGCAGTCAGAGGGCGTGGCTCCTACTGGGCTTGGTAGGTGAAGGGCAGAAGTGTAAATGACAGAGGGGCCTTATGAGGGGGTGTGATCAGGTATTGGAAGAATCTGTGGCCTCTGTTCTTGGCTTATCTCTGTTCTTCCCCAAGCTGGAAAGAATAAAACGAGAAGTCAGCTGGGACCCAGGTGGCAGGGCATGGCGATGCTCCCAAGTCTGGCTGTGCCTACCCCTGCCCACAGGAAAGCTGAGAGGAGGGAGGGAGAAAGGAATAAGCCATAATTTGGGTGGTAGCAGATGGGTCAGATAGGATAAAATATGCACAGATAGATGTTCGTGCGGACACCATGTCCCCTAGCACCTTATAGAAAAGAGAATCTGGAAGGACCTGTCCTGTGTGCCCTTTCCCTAGGCAAAAAGAAGCAGCAGTAGTGTGAAGTCACCTTGACCTGGCTGCCTGTGAGTAGGGCATCTCCTTGGATAAGCACTGACTGCTCTCATTCGCCTCCATTCTTATGGCATTGCCAGCATTTTGTCAGGTAAGGCAATCCCCCCCCAGTGAAGCCCCAAGTAACACAGGCTAACGGACACCGAGAGCTGTTGGGAGAGAAGCTCGGAGAGTAGGGGTGACTAAGGGTGGCATGCGGAATCCAGGCAGGAGTGAGGGGCGTTGCCGACCAGGGTCCCCGCCTGGCCTCCTTGGCAGCCACAGCACCTCCTCACTTCACTTTAACGCTAATTGGAGATTTTAATCTGCGCTGCTGCTCTGCTCAGGGTGCTGGGGGGAGTGCCAGCTGTGCAGTAATTCCAGCAGCACCGACTGTTTAATCAAGCTGTCCTCCTGGGGAGGGGCCCTCAGGCATGGGGGTAGGAAGAAGGAGAACCTCTGTCATCTCCCTTAGCTTGTTTAGCCTGGAAGGGCTTCATGGAGACTGAGGGTCAATCATGGGGTCCTCACTCCCATAGGGGCCCTGTGGTCATTTGGCATCCCTGGCAGAGGCACTGCATGCTAGAGGTTGGGTATGAGGCTCATGGGCCAAATCAGCCTACCCTCCCATCCTGGTTCCTGACACGATTTTTTTGGCTGAGCCCTGGAGTGTCCTGGGGTATATTCCAGCCAGGCTGCAAACATCCACTAGATGGTCTGGAGTTCTGAAGGCTTGTGCTGGAGTAGGTGATGGGGTGACTCACTCTCTCAGGTTTCAATCCCTCCCAACACTTTCTCACTAACAAAGATACTTTGCTTAAAGCAATTATAAGAGAATCTTTTTTCCCTAAAAACCAGACACCTCCACTATTGGGGCCAGAAAGTGACTGTCATGGAAGCAGGGAGACAGTGGGGTAGATGGCTGAAGCCTAATACACCGAAAGAAGTATCTATGCAGGGTGTTCGGTGCCTGGAACAAGGGGGCTTCCCAAGTTTAGCTGGAAGCATACTGAGATACCAAGCTACTAGGGCAACATGCTTAGGGTCTCAGGCCATTTTGAAGGAAGAACAAGTGGTACCAATTATTGCTCTGGCTTTTTGGGCCACAGCTTTCTAAGGGCGTTTCTGAACTGTCTTGAGGAAACGTACCCTCATCCCCAAACTATCTAAGGGACATGAGTTTTAATTGGTCAGCAGTGCCCTCATGTGGCAGAAACCAAGACTGCAGCTACCCAATTGGCAAGGCAATCTGGTTGACAGGTTAGAAATCTTGGTGATTTTTGTGCCATCAAGGTAACCCCATGCATACTTACTGCTTGACTACATCCAGGGATATTTCCTGCTTTCTAACACCTGCATTAGCCCTCTAGCCACCCCATCCCACAGGCTTCACTTCTAATTCAATGCATATGCCTACCAAGGGATGGAGTACCCTACCTAGAGGTGGTTCTTAATTGGGCTGCTGTTTGTGCTGTCTGAAAGAGGAGGCCTAGGGTCAAGTGGAGATATATGCTGATGTCACCTCCTATGGCAGGAGGCAGGGAGATGCTCTGCCCCCCCCCAACTCTCCACAGGCCCCAGAGGGGAGCTGACACCTGCGTCCAAATCAGGTAACACCTAGTGGTTGTTTCTGCCCTATTGCCATCCATTCTCCACTCTCTGGAAAGTTTGGAAATGAGTATGAACAGAGAGACTCTCAGAGCCAAAGATCCTGGTCCTGGCAAATGGACACCACAAAAAACTCCTTTCCTTTCAGACCAATCTAGGTATTATTCAAACAAAACAAAACAAAGATCCAGGTACTGTCCCAGAATACCAGACCACTGGAAAGAATGCACATTTCGAGATTCAGACTTCTAGCCCCTAAAAGAAGAGCTGCCTATCATTAGAGTCTTTTTCTCTGGTATCAAATACTATCTGTTGACTGGTCCCTTCCCATACCAGCTAAATGAGAAAAATGATCATGAACTACAGAAAAAGAGATGGACATTTGACACAAGGAGGAGCGCTCTAAAGACCAGGGCTGGAAGTTATCAAGATAGAGAGCTGAGTCACCAAGGCCTTCCCCCTGTTGGAGATATTTAATAACAGACAGAACTACTCCTAGGGAGAAACAAGACCCTGTTTGGGGTTGATGGGTAGGGGGAGCAGCACACCTACCAACAGGCAAGAAGGTTGGGGGTAGGCACTGGAAGCTGGTGACCTGCTCCATCTGGGCATCGGGGTTGGGAAGCAGGCTTGTAGGCCTCTAATTCTGGTGGCTCATACAGTATTTAGACAGGTGGAATCTCCCATTGAACCTGGAAAGAGGTGAAGAAGCTGATTAGAGGTAATGGGAAGGGACAGTACCGTTCTATTCTTTTTTTTTGAGATGGAGTCTCACTCTTGTCGCCCAGGCTGGAGTGCAGTGTCTCAAGCAATCCTTCTGCCTCAGCCTTCCAAGTAGCTGGAATTACAGATACACACCACTGCGCCCAGCTAGTTTTTGTGATTTTTTGTAGAGACGAGATCTTACCAAGTTGCCCAGGCTGGTCTTGAACCCCCAGGCTCAGGCAATCCTCTCGCCTCAGTCTCCCCAAGTGCTGGGATTACAGGCTGAGCCACTGTGCCCAGCCAGATCTATTTTGATTCAGAAGAAAAGGATAGAAAATAGCCTTTTGGGAAGAAAGAAGAAGAAGGCAAAGCTGTATATATGGATTGGGTGGTAGGCCAGTGGGACAGCTGTCCTAAGGGATAGGGCTGAGAGTAGCCTAATAACCAACATCAGCATCCCATTGTAGAGGAATATCTATCAGCACAGGTGGCCAAGAGGAAAGAACAGGAATGAAGTAACTGCTAGTGCCAAGAGGAGTTTATCCACTCTAGCTGGAAGGGAGAACCTATTAGAACACCTGAACAGAGTCAAATAAAAAGCTAGGGAAACTCCTCTGGAGATCTTTGGGAATAAGCAACTTCCCTGAGGTCAGGAGTGGGGTGAGGGTGGGGTTATCCCATAAAAAGCAGGCCAGAAGCCTCTGAGTAACATTAGGTCCCTACCTCGCTTTAGGTTCTGTATAAGAGTCTGAATTTGTCAGGCTCTGGATGTAAGGTGACTGACGGACATCACTGAATTTCTCAGGGGCCATCCCTGCTGCTGCTGCCACCTGTAAAGGAAAATGACAGATTACATTAGATAAGAAACAAGGGATTAGACACCAAAAGAGGGTCTTTGGTCTTTCACTCAGGAAGCATGGTAATAGTAATGGTGACAGTTACCACGATTCCAATTCTCTCAAACCTGAATTCCCCAGAAGGATTCAGATGAATCTGAAGTATACTCCCAGAGAGAGTCATAACTGTTCTAAAATTCTTATCTCCAGGGAGCTAGCTCCTGGGCTGATACAAGCAAAACCATGATTTTTATGCTTAGAGATGTTAGGAAATTCAACAAAAATAGAAGCTGTGAAACCCAGAATTATAAAGGGTAATAAAGGTTAAAGGTTAATATAAGGTTAAAACAAAAAGGTGACTTGGATACATAGTTTTGGATCAGATCACCAGCTTGGCGTTGTGGCTCTCTTGTCAGTAACAGCTTCTTCAAGGGCTCTGAGGCAAAAAAGGGTCGACTAGGAAACAGTAAGGTCTGCAGGTAGCACCTGATTTAATTTGGACGAGTAGGTCTATCATACATTCCCCAGGCAGAGACGAATTCCCTTGGGGACCAACTGTACACTCCCTGTACTATTAATTAGGGTGTGATGGACAGAACGTACAGGATATGTACTAGGATCTATTTCTTTGTCATCAGCAGAAAATATTCACTCTGTAGATCCCTAGTGCCTCTCCCCTAGACACATAACTATTTCTCTAAGCTGCCCAGTGATGCCCTTCTCCCTTCAGGATTCTGTTTCCAGCTTAGGGATGCTTCGGCATTCGCCTCTCTGTACCTCAGTGGTCCCAAGACTCAGGTGCTCAGAGAAAGCAAGCATTGGAAGGAACATCCAGGAGAGGTCCAAAGGGGGAAGGCAGTCTTGGCATCAGAGTGAGATGACTTACAGAACCTGCCATGCATGTCAACCAACTGAGCACACTACTTTAGGGTTTTTAACCCACTGGGGAGCATCACACACTAGTTTCCTTCTGCCTCATCAAAGGATAACACCAAACAACTAAAAACTAATAATAATAAGGGCGAGGAGGGAGAGAGTTCTTCTCCCTCCCCAATTTTCCTATAATCTCAGAGTACCTCATTCTGCTAACTTCTATAATCTTGTCTCCCATTCAGAGACTCTTGCCTCATTTCAGTTTCCCAGCAGAGGTATTTTTTTTCTTCTTTCTTTTCTTTTCAATAGACCTGTATTGTAATGCAAAGGAGCCTGAGTTGAGATTTAGGGTAAATTCCTCCCATTGCCTCTGAGGACCTTTTCCTGCTTCTCCAACCTCCAGAGATTGTAGCAAAATGCTCTTTGAATTTGGGGATAACGTCGAGGGCATCTGGAACTTGGGATATGGCTGCCACTTGCTTCCCAATGAACCAGAACTCTTAACTCCAATTAAAAATTACATTTGTGGGGCAACCCCTTCAGGTCCCCTCCCACTGTGGGAGCTTTTCTGACCTCTCAATAAATCCTGCTTTCTCATTTAATAAACAAATTACACTTGTACAGTTTGCATGTCATTGAGAGAATATTCTTCAAGGTAAAAATACATAAAACTTCTCAATTTTTCTACTAATGATTTAAAAACCTACCTTTCCCCCTCAATCTCTGTCTCTCCCTCCTCAGAATCTCACAGTCCTTCCTTCTTTTCCAGATATAGCTTAGGGCTCTCCGGGAATGGATCATCTTAAAGTTGGGGGCAACATACTCAAGTGTCAGGATTCTGGCCTCTTGGATCTAGTCCTGGCTGGCTGCCATTAACTCAGAGTGAAACTGTGTGGGTGAGGGACCTCCTTAAACCTCAGTTTTCTGCTCTGTAAACTAAGAAGTTGGATTACATGACTTCTTTCCTAGCTATAGCAATCTGATTCTGTAAGGGAGAAGACACAAATGTCCTTCCATCAAGAAGCAAGACATTTATTCCCATCCTTCACACCTTCTCTCTGGTCACTGCAGAGAGGCCTCTTTCTCTAGCATGCTTAACTAAAGGGACAAGTGAGTTCCAGCAGGAGGCCTTCCTTGAAATATCAAATTCCTCCCATTAAAAGGAAAAGAAGTTAAGGAGATGATCTAACTCTAACCCTGACTTTTGATAAAGCAGATAGGAGACTAAAAGCAGATATGGGCCAGGAAGATATGATAAGCATGCCCCCACTCCCAGACAGAGCATATACTTGGTTTTGTCCTAGGAAGCCGCATATAAGTAGTGGCTGCCAATCCAACTCAACAGTGTGTAGATGGGAAGAAGCAGGCAAGGACATTTGTAAATACACCCACAGCACTGACATAAGTGTCCAATCAATGGCCATACACTCACTCGTGGTTCTCTCCTACTTTAGGCCTACAAGAAGCCATGGTGGGAGGGGACACAACATCCTAGTCGTCCCCCTCCCCAAAGTTGGAAAGGAAGAGACAGTGAGACAGGAGCTACTTGGCTTCCTATAAATTGTTTTGTCCTTCCTCACAGCTGCAACCAGAAGCTAAGGGCTCCCGCAGGCCTTGTTCTGATCTGCTGCAGGCGATGGAGGGTTTTTGAAATGGAGAGGACTTGGCTGCGGCCCCGTTTCAGCTGCCATTGGGGCTGGCTAATGGGCTCATTCGGGAAGACCCCCGCCTGCCGCACTAAAGAGTCCCCCGTCGACCCCCTCCCCAGTCCCAACCCAATTAATAAATGGGGGCTCCCACTTTATGGCTCTGGGAACAAGAATCAGAGATACAAATGACCCCCAGGGATGGACAGAAAAAGGCCTTCCAAGAACCAAGCCAGAGAATTGTGCATCCACAGGCACATGCTGCCACAGGCTAGTCACATCCCATTTTCAAAGCATTAAAGGGAAAGAAACTGGCAAAAAACTGTATTTTCTTTCCCAGATCCAGAGTAGGATAGCATTCTTGAAGTCTGTGGGCACACCCCAGGAATAGGCTGTCTCTTGTGTGGTTCTCCAACCTGAAATGGGCAGGGTGCAGGTTATCATCTGGACACATAGTACATGCTCCACTATTCTCCAGGGGCAGTGCTCCCTCCTAGACTCTGCAATACTGAACATAGACACATCCCACTAATTGGCTGATAAAGCAAATACTTCTTGTGTCTTAAAAACAAAGCAGTTCCCTCTTACCAAGCTTTCATCACCACAAGCAGCAACAAAATGTCCTGCAATCATCATCTTGAGGCCATCTCATTCCTCCCCTCACATCCAAGTTATGACCAACCATCACTAATTCCTAAGGACCCGCTTCTGATTTAGCTTTGTCCTACTCTTGTATGGCCCTCACTGCCTCATGTCTTGGTAAGAACAATGATAGGCTAGAAGGAAACTTTTCTGCTTCCTTGACCCAGTAATGCTATAAAAGTCCTCAATATCATTTTCATCTCATCTTGCTCTGTTGTTACTGCTTACCAAATTGAACTCCTCATTCAAGCCAAAATTAGTCCTCCAACTTTTCTAGTATTTCTTCCCTGTACCATTCTATTAGTCAATTCATAGCCCTCTGCATAAAACATACATGAACCTTCTTCCCTGAGTCTCCTTCTGCTGTTCCCTCCCACCTTGTTCCATGTCCCTATCTTCTTTACTACCAAAAATTATTTCTGATTAACTCCACTTTTTCTGATTATTTCTTTACTTTGGCTTCCTCTTATTAGGACATTGCTTTTATAACCTGCATTAATGTTGACGTATACAGATTCCTCATTCCTCATCAGGAATAAGACGCATGTCTCTCACTAGATCCAGAAGTTTCCTGGAGGTGGAACACTGCCCAAGTCTTCTCCCTCAGAGACTGTCCTGTGCTCAGGACAAGACTCTGATCATGCTATTAATGCTTCCCATTAAAGCAGGCTTCATGGCAGTAACTATTGGGATATTGTATCAAACAACAACACAATCTTATTCTATTAATTTTCAGATTGCCAGCTGCCCTGAACTTGGCATGAATCTTTCCAAAACTACAAATTCAGTTTCATGACTTCAAAGTGTTAAAATACAAAACAAAAAGCACAGTCATCAAAGGAATTTGTTTATCACCCTTGTTCATTGTATAAAACAATATTCTCTTTGAAGACACTTTAGGATGAGAAGCCCCATTTTGTTCCCTATTTCTGTATTCTTATACATGCATTCTATATTCTCAGGTCACGACTTGATTTTCTAAAATGAAAATCAACCCCACAGCCAAGAGCAATCTTGTTCCCCAACAGCCCTGCCTCTAATCATGTTTTAGGTCTCTGGGAATGGAGAGGTTTTCCGTGAGTCTTTCAACTGTTTGGTGAGTACTTCCTTAGATTAACCTCACTCTCAAATGCTTGACTCTTCACTTCCTCTAGTTGAGCCCTCTGTGGTTAGAGAGGGCAATGTGGTCTACCACTCCCCTTTTATCTCCTACATATTGCTCAGGATAATAAAAGGGGTTTCCCCCTTTTTATTCTTTCCATCCGTTGGCCTTAAGGTACTTTACAATCAAGATACTAAAAGCAAAGTACTTAGTCCAGTGCCTGACACACAGTAGGCAGCCAACAATGTTAATTACCTTTCTCTTCCTTCTTCCTCACAAAAACATAGGTGTCTTAATCTCTCTAGGCCTGTTTTTTCCACTGGCAAAAGATGGTACTGAACAAACAAATGTTCTTTTGTAGCTCTAACATTTTGTGACTCTAATTCACATATTCTGGTTTGTTCTTCTATGTACTGCCCTCATTTGGATCTAAAATGAGGGAGAGAAGAATAAGACTAGTCTCCACGTTGACCTACAATATATAAAACCACTTGCAGGATAGTTTTAAAGCTCAAAACAAACAACTTTTTAATGTGATGCATTCATGTTATTCCCTCCTTATTCCTGAATTACTTTCTTGAATTATGAACATAGCAGTGTTAAGTAAATGTTATGTTATTTGCTTAATATATTTGCCTATATTTTCTAGTTTCCCTAGAAAAAATATCTTCAGCCAGGCTCGGTGGCTCAGCCTGTAATCCCGCGCCTTTGGGAGGCTGAGGTGAGTGGATTGCCTGAACCTGCAGGTTCGAGACCCGCCTGGGCAGCGAGAACTCATCTCTACAATAAATCAAAAAAATCAGCCAGGTGTGGTAGCGCATGCCTTTAATTCAGGCTACTCGGAAGGCTGAGGCGGAAGGATCGCCGGAGCCCAGCAGGTGAGGCTGCAGTGGCCGGGAGTGGCCACTGCACTCCAGTCTGGGCCACCGAGTGAAACTCCAACTCAAAAAAAAAAAAAAAAAAGAAAAGAAAAAATATCTTCATAGTATGCTATGGATTTTAGGCCCAATTGCCAACCCTAAAGGTAATATTACTGTAATCAAGGGGAACACTTTACTAACAGTACTGCTTTAATGGGACCTTCCTGAAATGAATTGTGAACTCCTAAGAAAACCATCCTCTACATTTCACTAGCCCAATCATAATTTTTCCATTACATTTCCCTATCTCTTCTTTATAAGCAATATACCTCTGCAGGTCAGCTACCAGACTGCTGTGGCTCTACCTTCTTAGCCTTATTTCCACCTGTTTCTTATACTGCTTCATTTATATGAGACTTTTGAAGGGGGAAGACAGGTATCTGAAAGTTATAAATACCAGAGCCCTCTTCTTCCGCTAAAAGAAATTACAAATAGGCCAGGTGCGGTGGTTCAAGCCTGTAATCCTAGCACCATGGAAGGCCGAGGCGAGAGGATTACCTGAGCCCAGGGATTCGAGACCATCCTGGGCAACTTGGCAAGACCTCATCTCTACAATAAATCAAAAAATTAGCCAGGCATGGCAGCACACGCCTGTAGTTCTAGCTACTTAGAAAGCTGAGGTGGAAAAGACTGGTTGAGTCCAGCAGTTGACATCGAGGTTGTGGTGGCTGTGAGCATGCCACTGCACTCCAGCCTGGGTGACAGGGTGAGACTCCAACTCAAAAAAAAAGAAAGAAAGAAAGAAAGAAATTACAAATACTAATATAAGGCCAAGCTCTAAGACATTCCAGGCTCCTAAGCTTTCTCTTTGAATTCAGCATGTTTTCTCCACAGCCAAAAGCATTCAAAATTGCCCTAGCCTTGGTGTGGTTTGTCTTACAAACTGACCCTTACCAAGAGTGTCCCTCGTTAGGCATTGCTATAGTTCTGAAACACAAGAGGCAGGAGTCCCACCTGGAGACAATCCAACAGCTAGGCCCCTTAGGTAGAGAAAAGATACCCTGATGCAAGACCCAGGCTTTGTTCTTCACGTAGCTCTGACTGCTACATTGTGAACTTTTTAAAGGTTTCATCTGACTCCTTCAGGGTTGGTTTGGCTTGGATAAAATGTCCTTCATTTCTTTAGAACTATCAACATCATCTTTAGTTTACAATCAGGCCAGAGCAAGATATCCAAACATCCATCTGTTTCTAAGTCCCAAGGAACCCATATCTAAGTGAGTTTACTCTATGGCCATACCTTCTTATTCCAGAGAAGTATGATGTAGCTGAGGGCTGCATATTGAGAACACTTCACTAACAACCACCCATCTAGAGGGTATTAAAGACGAACTCCTTATCAGTCTTTCTCTCAGCCTTGGACTACTCATTTCTGAGATAAGAGACATAATGAGAGAAATCCAGTGGTCAAAGTGTTTTGGCACCCAGTGACTAATCACCAAGACATCAAAGCAGCCCTTATCTGCTTTCCCTTAGATACCAGAGCCCTCTTCTCATCAAACTTTACTTCCCACAGACACCATCTGCAACTGAGCTTAGAAATGTCATCAGCAAAAGCGACAATCTCAGAATATGGGAAGAGGAAAAAGAGGTGAAGGTTGAAAGAGAGGAAGCAGGAAGACTGAAAGACGTGTCTCCCTGCCTCTTTTGGCTGGTAAAAGAGAACCTCTTGTACCCCACATAACATGGACTGAAAGCTCCTTTCATAGCTCTTAGCAACAGGAAAGTACTGTTATTTTGTTTTCTCTTCACTTCCCACCCCATAAGATAAGAATCCCGATAGACATTTGTTTTCTGAATTGCCTCTCATTCATTACCCTTCAAAACTATGAAATAGCAAGAACTCTAAATATACAACAGGTTTAAGCAATCAACACCTATGGCAGGCCTAAACCATTCCAGTTGAATGATGAGTGGAGAGAAAGAGAAAAATAGAAAAAGGAGTGAATGAGTGGATAGGAGATGGAGAGGCAGCTGCATACAGTGAGGAGTAGAGTACCACAAGTCATTCCTTCAAGTTCTGTACTCCCCCAAAGGGTGTCAAACCTGGCTTGCAATCTCCCCCTTCTCTTGAGTACTCCCAGGGCTACAGGAACATTAGAGGTGTTCCCACCGATAAGAACTGCTACACCTGGACAGTACAGTTAACCAAAGTGTCCAGGAATGCTCACCTTGCCTCTCAGGCCAACCAGAAGGCTAAGCAGCTCTACCTTTCTCTCGAAATAGTTGAGTATTTCCTCACTTGAGGAACTCCCCATTTCCATTCCACTTATCCCTTCTGAATAAGTTGTGAAAAGAGAAGTCATTTAATAGTTTAAAAAGTCAAGCTGAGACAATCTTTAATAACAATAGAAATCCTAATGCAGCACAGAGCATTAACTGTTAACTTGAGGCATTAACCTTAACCATACAATTAAGGACTTTTGTCTAGGAAAAGATAGTACCTAAGAAATTTAGGTACTGAACAGTATGATTTCTAGTCAGAAATGGCGTTGGGTGTGTGATGGAAATTCAGGTTAGTAAGGTCCTCAGCCTTAATGGCCTGGACTTGAAAAGACAGCCACTGCTATGAAAACAATATTCTCTAGTAGGTTGAAATTCACACCCCTGATCATGAACTTACAATATATAAAATATATAAAGACCTACAATTAATTCCTTTTCTCTGGAGTCTAACCAGGAACATAATTCCAGAAATTGGAACAATCTTGAGGTCTCCCTTCTCTAAGATGTAACAGCTCACAGGCAAGAGAACACTTAAACTTTTGAGGATTCAAAAACAGGCTACTAACCCTAGTCATTACCAGTTTTGAATTCAACTTCCTCCTAATTTCCCTTGCTTTGGTGTACCCCTTAACCTTATGATTTGCTTACCCCATTTATAACTTCCAGATATCTATATCCCCTATTCCTTTTTTTTCCTGGTGGATGTCTGCCTTCTCTACTTGTTGTAACTAGCAGGATTGCAGTACATTCTACACGCAAAAATGTATCCTCAGTGTTCTAAGCCAGGGATGGGAAAGTGAAAGTAATTCTCCCCTCAGGTGAAGATGGTAAAGATTTTAGAAATAGGGATTTTAACTTTAAACAACTTTGATTCACTTCCTGGACTGGCAATGCACCAGGAAACCTCAACAGAGCTAGTCATGCGAATCCTCATGCTGACCCTGCTCTGCAACAACATGGAAACTGGGGTGGGGTAGGGTGGTGAGGAGTCTGGTTTAAGAGACTATCTTGGGTCTAAACAGCCTCTTACTAACTTCTCTTGATGACAGTTGAGCTCAAACCGACTTACCTCTCCTGTCAGGAGGGGTCAGGGTACATAAAGCTCAACTCTTTTGATGGCCTGGTACCACCATTATTTGTGTGTTTTCTACTTTAAAAAAAAAATCACATTTTATAACCCCAACTCATTTTTAATTCTCTAGTTCCTGGTCTAGTGTTTTCAAGCACCTCTTCAAACCCTGATACTTTGGGGGGGGTGGAGGGGGTAGTTTATGAGTCTACAGTGATTCTGAGACAGAGAACCTGTAAGATAAAGTGGAGGGAAAATGTCCTTTATACCTGATCAGATATGCTCATAGGATACAGATTAAGAAGTAAATGCAATGGAGCAAAAGTGATATAGTAACAGGAAATATTTAATTTTCCAATCTCCACTTTCCATTTTTATAAACTGAAAGAAAAAAAATTGAATATATTACAAAATATCTGTACATTGACAAGGTACACCCAATGGGGGGCAAAAACAAGAGAGAGAAAAGAATACAGTGTCAGGAACCTAAGTCAGGGAGAATGAGGTGGCAACTGACACTTTTCTGATACAGCATTCTCTCTCAAAACCTGCTGGTAACCATTTTAGCACTGTAACTATATATGCATATTATATATACACACACACATACAAGTGGTTGGGTGATGTCTATGGCATAAACTAACAGAAGTCCTACTTACACACTTGTGCTAACTGCCCTGCTTCAAACATATAAACCTGATGTCATTTTCAAATCCTTATTGTTCCTATGGACACTTGAAGAAAAAACTAAGAAAACTGGGTCAAACATATTTGTTTTCAAAACCACAAAAACGATCACAAATGTTTGCCTCCCATTCATGAACAGAATCAGATTTCTTATCTGTTCAAAATAATGTATTTAATAGACTTAATATCTCTCATGGTACAATTAAAACAAAACAAAGCCAAAACCACTCTTGAATGGTGTTAACTGGGTTTGTAATTTTCAAATAGGTAAGCTGAAACTCTGCCAAATCTTTACTTCCAATACATTTATAGATATCATAGCTGAAAAATTAGCAAATACCTTTTCCTCCTCCAGAGATTCCAGGATATTTAAATGAGTATTTTTCCTCTGCTTTTAAAAATAGTCAAAATTACCAAATTTTTTTTCTTTTTCATTTTAAAGGTTAGACTCCCAAAATGGGGGTAGGGAGTGAAATGGGAGCATATATATACGCACACACACTCACACATACACTCACCTCCTTCCCTAGTAGGGATGAGGGAATGGAGGCTTAAGTATATTATTCAGGATATTTGGCATAATTAAAAATAAAGGAGTGGGAGACAGGAAGGAGAAACATTATTGATGACTGCTGATAACCAAAATACAATGAAAATATATAGAAATTTTTATTCATTTTTGATGGAAAACCAATGTTTTTTTTCACTGGAAAGATACTTCCAAAAGTATCATGGGCTCAAGTTCTTTAATCAAAAACAGAGTGGGGCCCAATACCTCAAATTCAAATATTCTAAAATACAAAGGCCCATGTCTGAGGACTAAGAAGTCAACAGACAAAAGGTTCAGATGAATTTTCATGCAACTTTCCAATAGCATGTCAGTGAGCCTAGAAAATCTAATTGGACACACTGGTATAAAAAGCCATCAATGCCAAAATAGCTAGAAGGTTCTTTCTAATCAGTAGTTGGCCGAGGGCAAGGCCAGACCAAAAACCAGAGAATAATAAAGAAATACACACACCGATATCTACCTATTTCAGTAACAGCGGAAAACAGTCTTCAGGTATCTGAAGAGGGTTCTTCTTTCATTTCTTAAAAGTTTTTTTTATTAATGCACCTTTCTCTTACAAGTAGATTTTATTTTTTAATGTTAAGAACTTGGCATTAAAACATGAAACTTGAGTTTTGAAAACTATTCTCCGAGATGCCGAAGCATGTTTACCCTTTCATTGTACAAGGGTACTAACCTAAGTTTCTTAGAGGTCTAAGTCTGTGAAGATAAGTATATGACATGTATCTGTTTTCAAAACACTCTATATACGCTGGTACTCACGTAGCAATGGAAGCCAGAATAAGAAGTTTCTCATGTTATCCCACCCTGACAGTTTTTCTCTTTTCTATTTCCTGTTTATGGTAAGGCAAAGTTCTTGCCAGGAAGCACAATTTTTGACCCCTTTTTTCAACCAAAACCAAATCTCTCTGGAGGAAAATTCCTAAAAGAATTGGCTGGATATACATGCTGAGATGTGTATATGTCAATACTGTTCTTTCTCATGGTATGCCATTTGAAAATTATTTTTTAAAAAATGTATCAGGTATTGATATATCTTCAGAAAAATACCCACCCTAAACTAGGTTACATTTCCATGTATTTTCAGGATGTATTTTTTTTCTCTTTGACATTATCACAATGCTCTCTTGGAAAGGTTTTTTTGTTTTTTTTTTTACATAAAAATATATGTGTAAACAATATGCTAAATGCTCTTATTAGCCTTCTAGGTATGGAAGTATCATTTCTAATCATAGCTCAGCAGCAATGTCCTAGGCTGTCCGCATTTACAAATCAACTTCCCCATCAGAACACGATTTTTGAAAAAACAAAATATTTTAGAATTGAAGAGTTACAGAGAACAATGTAGGAGTTTGAATTTCCTTTCCTTTATTTAAAAAAAAAAAAAGTAAAGAATTATCCCAGGTTCTTGGGCATCTCAATTAATTTTTTCCAAACAAATGCCTCGGGGGCAGGGGGAGGGAGAAAGGGGAGAGAAGGGGGGGAGACAGAGCAAGATAGTGGAGAGGAGGGGGGCAAAAAAGGACAAAGACTGGGTAACAATCTACCTACTTGCCCAAGAATGCCACCTACAACCTGCTTTATATGCAGGGAGAGGGGCATATCTATTGTCAAAGTGGAGCAAATTTTAAGGATGAGTAATTTATTTGGAAAAAGGTATGTTCAAGATGCTCAATGGGGGAAAAAAAGTGTTCACTTCAAAGCAAAATGTGAGATAGTGGAGAGGAAGGAAACATTTATTTAAATCAGTCAGACCACTCTCTTTTCCTTAGCAAAAGCCTAAGAGCAGCTCAAATTGTGTGAACACTATTCTCTTTAAAAAAAAAACCCTAAATTAAAATTTAAAAGAAAGAAACCACACACAACCCCCACCCCAAAAAACTTAAATTTTTTTAAAAAAACCAAAGAGCTTCTCCTGAGCCATCTCAAACTGAAACTGTTCTCTCTCTCCTGTTTAAGAAGTGCAGGCAATTAACCAATAAAACATTTACTTTTCAATTTAATGACCCTCTCCATATTCTCTACTTGTATCTACTAGGAAGAGCTGAAGTAAATGTTCTCGCTATAGCCCATTCAGGGGGAAACTGGTGCCAACATCATTATTTTGTAAGTCGCCTGCTAGTAGCAAATGAGCAAGGAATACAACGGACAGCTTTGCAGTAGCCAAATGCAGATGATTACCTCGCTCTGGCAAATGATTTCATTAAAGGTTCAGTGGACTGGATGGAAGGATGTATTGGGAAGGAATCTTTCAGGACACTGAAGTCTCTGGGTTAGTAAGGAACTCCTCTCCCTCTTCCCCCTCTTGGTGGGACTCTTGTAGGTCCCCGATAGAGTTTTCCATAAGCTGAAGACTGAGCTGGGGCCCCCCAATGAAGGCCTGCTCCTGAGCCGCTGGCCCCAGTGGTTTCTGGCCCCAGCTCCCCATAGTTTTGCAATTTGGTCTCTGCATGTACCACAGAGTTGTTGCTTCCCTCAGCCTTCAGGAATGGTTGCCCGACCACCGAGTGTAATGCTAAAGGGACCCTGGCAAAACGAAGGTCCTGGTCCCCTGGAAACTGCACTGACCCTGTGCCCTGGTAACTGCTGGACTCCCCAAGGTGGCTCACAGAGCCTGAGAAGGTCCTGTTCTTCACCAGGGTCTGCACCAAGGATTCTGTCAAGGCTGGACCAGAGCTGCGTTCATCAGTGTCAGTGGCACTGAACCCTGTTTCAGGCCCATCCGTGCTTCCGTAAGTCCTGTTTGGATGGGGCCGGGTGGAGTACTCCATTGGTCTCAAGGCCTGGTGCTCATGTGGCAGGTGGCCAGGAGGCTCTGCTTCAGGCTGGGATAAAAGTTGCAGCAAGGCGGCTGTCACAGCTGGGCTCAACTCCTGGGGGGCGCTGGAAAGATCGCCTTCAACCAGAGGGGGTGGAGGTGGCGGCGGTGGAGGTCCGGGGGGCTCAGGGGGCCTCTTCTCTGGTGGAAGAATGTGAGGAGGACATGCTGTGGAAGGGTTACTTCTTTTAAACACCATCTTAAAAAGCACATGTGATTATAAACACAAACATACGCACACACACACTGCCCAACATAAATACCAATACAAGTAACCAGATATATAAAAAATAAAATCTTGGGATCAATAAATTGTAATTTATATAAAAAAAAATCAGGTGATTAGATGTAGAACAGTTGCATTCTGGATCTAACAGCTGGTATAAAAAGATGGTTTGTTTCAAATAATTGTCCTGATTTCTGTTTGAGATTTCCTCTATTTCCTTCCTTAAAGAACTGTTCTGATATGTAGGCTGTTGGCATCCTCCCTTTCCCTTTTTGCTGTTAGATCAAAACATTAATGAAAACAAAGCAAAAGAAAGGAAGATGAGAGGGAACAATATACATGCTGTGGTCACATTTTTAGGACACAATCTTGCTGTACAATAGAGACCTGGCATGGACTTGGCTAACGCATTTTACAGAACATTTGATGATATAAGGTTAACCTGAAATAGAACTTAAAGAACATACAGGAGAGATGAAATAAAGTAATAACTTTTCATTACCATCATATATAAAAATATACTTGCTTCTCCAAACTTTAGTTACCTCTCCCCTAATCATATTCTGAAAAAAGAGATATCAGCCACCATACTGTCATTCTGCTCCCAGTGTTATAATAACTATAAAAACTAAATTAATTCTCTATCATAATTTTGTTTTCCTTCCTCCTGCATTTTATTCATGCTATGAAAAAAGAAATCACTATAACAGTGTCATGCAGAATAGGTTGTTGATAAACATGTTTATCTTGGAGATGGTGATACGAGTTCAGTATTTAGAAATATATTGAACTAACACTACTTTCTGTGTCTACAAAGACCTTTTGTCTTTCTTGAACTACTTCCCCAGACTTTCTTTTGTCCACTGCTGGCTAAATTTGTTTAAGCATGATAAACAGCGTCTGATAATGAACTCCTGTCAAGGCAGGAGAAGAGAGAAGTAAAACAGTATGAATTTAAGGACACACAAAACCACTGAGACAGAAGTATGGTCAGAACAGTGCATTTAAAGAATTGATAGTCGGCCTGCTGAAGAAAAACTTTAATGTTCTGAGATATCTTCCAAATGACTGATTTTTCTTTTCTCTATGGAAACGTATTTTTAAATATACGTATAGTTCTTCTTCCATTATTAAGCTGTGATGTAAAGTCATTATTCAGACAAGCCAAAAACAGTTTTTACTTATAACTAGATATTTTTGTAGCATATTTACCTAATTATATTTTGCAAAGACAATCAGTAAATAAGTTTGCATTCCTTTAGCATGCTGATGAAAACACTGAAAACAGTAAAAATTGTTAACATCAAGTAGTAGAAAGACAAGGTCAGATGCTGGATGTAACATTCAAGTAGGGTGACCAACAGTTCCAGTTTGCCCGGGACTGAGGTGGTTCCCAGATTCCTGACTTTCAACTTTAAAATCGGGACAGTTTAGGGATGAGTTGGTCACCCTACATATAGTATCCACCCAAGTGACTTGTTGAATGACTGGCTTGTTGACTGAGTGGCAGAAAAAAATGAACTTAAGGACAAAAAAGTAGTCACAGAAAATTCACAACCTGGAGAGCAGACATGCTGAAAAAAAGGAGGGCCAACTGTACAACAAGTGTCAATGGATTTCAGAGCCTTTTGATTTCAACATAGAAGAACATCCCAGTACCAGTTATTTTTAGAAGTATTTCTGGACTATACATGAAATGGAGCCCTAGGTTTTTTAATACTGAGGACAAACAACTTTAAAAATATATAACTGCAAAAGTGGGCAAATCTAAACTTACATTCTTTCAGCTACACCATTTTTCATATTTAGACTTTGCCTGCTATGTAAATATCCTAATTTTGTTTCAAAAAACTAATTCTTGGGCTCAAATTATTTCACATGTATAAAATTGAAATTTGATTCCAAAGTAGCAAAGCAGATGGATTATAAATAACTTTTTTTATTTTTTTTGAGTTGGACTCTCACTCTGTCGCCCAGGCTGGAAAGCAGTGGCACATTCTAAGCCACCTCAGTGTCGACCTGCTGGGCGCCGGCAATCCTTCCACCTCAGCCTTCCAAGTAGCCAGAACTACAGGCACGCGTTACCACGCCTGGCTAATTTTTTGGATATACTGTAGAGACAAGGTCTCGCCAAGTTGCCCGGGCTGGTCTCAAACCCGCGGGCCCAGGCAATCTACTTGCCTCGGCCTCCCAAAGTGCTGGGATTATAGGCTGAGCCACCGAGCCTGGCCGTAAAGAACTATTAAAGTAAGAATAATAAAATTGAAAGGAATTAAAAATAAAATATGAATGATAAATCACACCATCAAAAAGATGTAAAGTGTTAATGTCAATCTTTAACAGTTTATACTAATGGAGGGAAGTACTGTTGAAATGTAAAAATAACTATTTTACTCATTAGATTTCAACAATCACTTTTCCCAATATGTAAAGAATAGCAAAAAAGTAGCTGAACTGATTGGTCGTCATCCTCTCTGGCTTATATAGTCTGCCCTCTGGTGGAAGTGCTAATGAATAGTGAAACAGCCGTAGCAGGAGAGACACTGTAGAAGCATCAGCGAGATAATCCAAGGGTGACTGTAATAATTACTAGTAGCATCTTCACTCTCCTCTGAAAAGTAAATTCAACAACTTCTGGCCATAGGTCAGCCCTTAACCTTAGTTTAATTTCACGATTTGGTTTGTAGGCTCAATTACTGGGTGAACTTCTTTCAATAATTATGCTATGCAATTTAAACCACTTCTTTCAGATGTGATTAAAGCTAAATTTTTTTTTTTGGAGGGGAAGGGGCTCAGAATCTGGGAGATGAGATAAGATCTGCTTTAATTCTAGCTTAGGTTTCTCTGTTATGCCCTGGAGTTCCCCCCACCAAATTGGGATCATCATGAGTAACAAAGCGAATTAAAAAAATGAGTACACGAGTTCTAATTCTTTTCTTTGCCAATAATCAGCAGTGGGATAACAGGCAGACTATAAATGTAAACTCCCTGGATTGCAGTTTTCCTATCTGTAAAGGGATTAATTTTATGTTATCATCCACTTTTAAGAGTCTCTTATGTATAGCTTATGTATCTGACCCTATACATAAAAGAAAGCATACACTTTCCTCACCATCCCATATGAAATGTGAATACAGGACCCTGAAGTTGAAGATTAGTATACCTCTTCAGCCCTCGTGCCTCTTCTTATACCCCAATTCAGAGTCTTCATGGACAGTGAAAATTTCCAAGGAGTTAAAAAACACTTTTAGATAAGTAAAGATTTTGCAAATAGACTGTGAGTCAGAATTAATTAGAAAATTTAAACTTCTTTTTCCTCTAATAAATTGCATGTGAGATCAAGGTATAACATAATTTCTTTATAAAATACTCACTTCCTGATCTGGGGTCTATTCAACTGTTTCTTTCAGAAACAGATTTAAAGAAATTTTTTAAATATGCAGTTATGTTTGAGAAAAGAAATGCATGGTGTTAATTATCTGCTTATATATATTCCCAAATTAGTCTTCAAAGAAATGAACAAAATTAGGATTTTCTTGATTCTATCTTCCAAGTAAGACTCTGGTATTCAGTATCCACTCCATAGAGATAAAGAAGTATAATCTGATAATGGTTTGTTTGGAAATAAGATTTTCAAGTGCTGGGAGTAGCTGGCCACCACATACACAGTGGTTCAAGATACATCACTTGCTATGGTTGTGGTTTCCTAGGTCAGAACACAGGGACTTTACTTACCTACCTCCTAGGAAGAGGAAAAACAATCAGTATATGATAGGTGATTTGAGAAGCTTTGAGACTTAAATAAAAGAAGCTGGACAAGAACTGTGGTGCTATGTTCTCCTGTAGACTATGAAACCGAAAACACTGATATAAAAAAGAAAATGTTAAAGAGATTTTTAAGATCATCAGCACCTGAGCTCAATGAGATTCATGACCAATCTGTTTACCTGCTGCCTCCTCCTGTGGCATTGTGGGAGTTCTTCGGGGCCCCTGTGGTCCACTGTTCTTGTCACTGTTGTTTTCCTCCAGGCTGCTGGCTGGCTCTTGGGTTTTCATCAGTTGACTCAAGAGAACTGCCAACATATTCTGCATGTCAGCTGGTGTGCTTGAAGTTTCAGGGGTTGTCTGTTCTGCTGAAGGTGGGACCGCTGGGGCAGGGGGTGCTTCCTTCAAAGACTCCTCTGGGGCCATGGGCTCTGAGTCATGCTGCTGCGAAGTAGCTTCCGTCAGGGCAGTGATGGATTGGTTCAGGGCTTCCAGCTGCTGCTGCATCTCTGGGTTGGAGTGGATGTTAAGCAGCTGTGCCATTTGAGGGATGCTCAGGTCGGTCTGGCTCTGCAGCAGGTTCAATAACACTGCCAATTCACTTTGATTCAGCTGCTGTGTGATGTCACCAAGGCCTATGGAGAAACAGTGAAGCAAACATAAGAGGACAAGACAAGAGAGCCCTTGTCATCTTCAACTGGCTAGAACTTATGATATCCAAAGAATGAAGTTTCATTTTTAATGTCTCATTTTTCATGCCTCTGTCATGACACAATTCATTATTCTTTATGCTTTTACTCAAAAAAATATAGGGACAAACTCTGCATTGTGCATAAAAGTGATTTCATCTTATCTGTATTCTTCAAGATCAGTGATTTTCAACCTTTACTTTGTAACAAAATTACTATGAAAGATTTCAAAATTCAGATCCCTTAGGAGCCTCTCCTAGAGATCTGGTATGGGAGTATTTGTTTTTAAAGCTTCCTGGCTGTTTCTAATTTGTAGTCAGTACTGAAAACCACCATCTACAGCCATACCACCCTGAACGCAACCGATCTTGTCTGATCGCAAAAGCTAAAAGCAGGGTCGGGCCTGGTTAGTACTTGGATGGGAGAACCACTGTAAACAGGGAAGGGAAAGTGAACCAGAAAAAGAGTACCTGTGGTTCAGATAAATTGGTAGAACCACAGGGAGCTACTTTGTTGTAATAGTTCATTATGACACATTTTTAGATATATTTAGATCAAAATAAAAGTCTGCAAAACTAACAATATTTAGAAATTGTGATTTAACATGATTAGATTCTAAGAAGGTCCTATCAAACGTAACATAAACAGGGATCCAAATTATGTGTTAGAAAGTCATGGGTGAATTAACCTTAAATTAAACTTGACATATCTAATTCATTGATTTATGCCACATATCTAATTGAGATACAGTGTTGCATAATTCAGAAATGGAAAATTATCTATTGTAGAATTTCTGGACTATATGTACAAAACTTGGTTTATCTTCTCCCCATAATGAGGACATTAACCTCTTTCCTAATGGTTCACTGGACAAAAACTATGAAACAGACACAGACACACAGACTCCTTGTACGTGACCTTCAAAACCTGCCAAAATATGCTTCATAAAAGGAAAGGTACCATTCCAACACTGACCTACTGCATCCCCAGCTGCAGGCTCCACCTTTCCGGGAGCAGGAGGAGGTGGTGCTGGGCTGCTGTTCTTCACAGGCTCAGCACTTGTCCCTGAGGTAGTTTCTTTTCGAGAGGCTTTGGATGGAGGTGGCTCTTCCACTACAACACCACTTTGTCGATGACGTCGTCGTTTCTTACTCCACAACTCATGGCAATCCTGCCAGTGGGGAAGGCTGGAAAAAAACAAAGCAAGGGGAAATGTGTATGGAAATATGATAGTGAGTGGATGAAGGGGCAAAGGATTAAAATGGGAAGGCAAAGAATGTGGGAAATGGAAAGAATACAGAAGACATAAAAATAACCAGAAAAGTCGGGCTTGGTGGCTCAGCCCGTAATCCCACGCCTTTGGGAGGCTGAGGTGAGTGGATTGCCTGAGCCCGCGGGTTCGAGACCCGCTTGGGCAGCGAGACCTCAACTCTACAATAAATCAAAAAATCAGCCGGGCGTGGTAGCGCATGCCTGTTATTCCAGCTACTTGGAAGGCTGAGATGGAAGGATCACCTGAGCCCAGCAGGTCAAGGCTGCGGTGGCCGGGAGTGGCCACTGCACTCCAGTTTGGGCGACAGAGTGAGACTCCAACTCAAAAAACAAAAAAACCCAAAAATAACCAGAGAAATAAGTAAGTAGGTAGCAGCAGTGTAAAAGGAATCATGGCAGATGGTAGTCTGAGGGAATAAAAGTCCAAAAGATTTATTCAGTGAGAAATAAAGACCTTGCTAATACTAGGGACAGATCCTATATAAACTCCCATATAAATACTGTCTTTCCTTGGCATAACAAGAATAATGGAGAACTTTATTGTCCAAGTTTCAGTTGGGAATAAACAGGAGGACAGACTGGCTAGTTAATATCTTCAAAAGGTCTAGAAAATGTGGTGACTTAAATCTTGGAACCATAAAAGTATATATCATGCTTAATTCTCTTTCGTGCAAAATCAACTTGTGTGTTATTTGGTCTGTGAGAGCTAAAGCCTAGTTTTTACTTCTTTCTGCCCACTGAATTTCCACAACTGGATATCAGCCTTTTCATCTATGGAGTTCAATACTATGTATAACCTAGTATTTATTTCCAGACTTCCCCACAGAATAGTCCAAGTAAGTCAGATCTTACTACAAAATCTGTCTATAACAAGAGTTTCAAAATTGCACTAAAAAGCTTACGTATTTCAAACCAAGTGTATCAAAATAACTAGTGCAATAAATGAATTTGGACATTTCTCTGGAGCAAGCAGATTTGTAGTTACTATCTACTCATGAGCTGACATCTTATCTATTTCTTTTCTTTGAGTTGGATTCTCATTCTGTTGCCCAGGCTGGAGAGCAATGACAATCCTTAGACACCGCACCCTCAACCTGCTGAGCTCAAGCAATCCTTCCACCCCAGCCTTCGTAGTAGCTGGTACCACAGGCGTATACTACCATACCTGGTTAATTTTTTTATTTACTGTAGAGATGGGGTCTCACCAAGTTTCCCAAGCTGGTCTCAGGCAATCTTATCACCTCTGCCTCCCAAAGTGCTGGGATTATAGGCGTGAGCCAACAGGTCTGGCCCTAACAACTTATCTACTTCCTTAAGACAAGTCTTTCTTTCTTTCTTTTTTTTTGAGTTGGAGTCTCACTCTGTCGCCCAGACTGGAGTGCAGTGGCCGCTCCCAGCCACCGCAGCCTCTACCTACTGGGCTCAGGCGATCCTTCCGCCTCAGCCTTCCAAGTAGCTGGAACTACAGGTGCGCACTACCATGCCCAGCTAATTTTTAATTTATTGTAGAAATGACGTCTCGCCAAGTTGCCCAGGTGGGTCGCGAACCCACGGGCTCAGGCAATCCACTCACCTCAGCCTCCCCAAGCGAGGGATTACAGGCTGAGCCACCGAGCCCGGCTGACAAGTCTTTCTTAAAGTAAGAAAATGCCCCCAAAATCTGATATTTTGAAAGCTATAATACTGTCAGTGATAAATTCAAAGATAAAAAGACTTTTTATGTGTCACAATAATGTGGGCTATGAGAGCAGAATTTCTGGAGCACCAACATAATACAGGAAATTCATAAGATTCTATTGAAAGAATGACACGTTCAAAGATAGTATTTTTTACATCAAAAGGCAATGACCTGACTGACAGTGAAGCAATCCATTTAAGATTGGGACCATCTTAACAAGTGTCGGATATACATGGTTGCCACAGACATGGGTGATTTAAGCAGATGGAATGGTTAAGAATAAAAACTAGAAGGAATATATATATATATATATATATTTTAAGTTGGAGTCTCACTATGTCACCCAGCCTGGAGTGCAGTGCCATGATCACAGCTACCATAGCCTCAACCTGCTCGGCTCAGGCAATCCTTCCGCCTCAGCCTTCCAAGTAACTGGAACCACAGGTACGCCTCACCACACCTGGCTAACTTTTTGATTTATTGTAGAGATGAGGTCTCACCAAGTTGTCCAGGCTGGTCTTGAACCTCTGCGCGCAGGCAATCCTCTCACCTCCACTTCCCAAAGTGCTGGGATTACAGGCATGAGCCACTGTGCCTGACTAGGAGTATTTCCAAAGAGGCTATACAGGGCAATATTTTGGAATGGGATCCAAGGACAAAAGAGGGCAGCTTGAGTCAAATTAGAAAATCATAGCTAAATCTCTTCCTTGTATAAAGAAAATAAACCACAAAAACAAAAACAAAGACAAAACCCAAAACGAAAACCCAATAACAAATTTCCTCAATCATAATACTCAAGGAGAACTCTCAATTTGGGACTTACTGGCCATTTGTGATTCTTTTTAAAAAACTTATTATGTTTAGTTTCTCATCTCCTAAAGCCTAGAAGGTTTAGGGTCATGACACAGCCACCAGCACTTACTCTGGAGGAGCCATTTTGCTGAGTTCAACATCTTTAAGGAAGTCACTCTGTAGGGTCTGTTCAGCTGTGCAACGTTTGCTGGGATCTAGTGTTAGCATGTGGTCCAATAAATCAAGTGCTGTTGAAGGAATGCTGTGAAAAAGAACAAAGAAAGAACAAGTTCACAATGACCCTACTGTTCTCAAACCTGTAACCTAGTGTCAAAACGTCTTTGAATTTCAGTTCCATGTAAAAATGAGGAAAGGAAGCTGAAGTTGGCTAATGCAAGGAAGCAGATTTGCTTTCACACAGGATTTAAGAAATGCTACAATACAGGTAAAAAACATGAAGTTAACAGTTCCACTCTCTTTTCTTCTTGGGAAGACAAAAAAGACTGAGAAAATTGATATACTGTTCAAAAGAAAATGCTTTTCTATTATCTAAACTCTTCAAAAGAGAAAATTACAAAAGGACTACAATAAAACACATATATCATTGAAAAATAAGATGTTTTCCCATGGTGTATTCCCACAATGAACTGGGACAATATTGACTGCCAGACAAGGAAAAAGGCAAGTCCTAACACCACCCAGACACAGGAACAAGATGTACATTTTTGCCAAACTCACAAAGAGAATTCTTCTCGTAAACGCCTTCTATATTGCTTCTTCGGTTTCATGGTGTTGAAGTAGGGCAACTTGATAACATCAGGCCACACAGCTGGACAAGGGGTACCACAGAGTCGGCTGAAAAAGAAGCAACACGCAAGAGCAAGGAAGTGAGTGAGGCAGCAACATGAATTCTGGCAGTTCAAGAAGCAGAAATTATTACCTCCTGAGGTCTGGGAAATCTTTGCGTTAGAGGGCATACAGAGAGGTAAAATATGACCTTATAGCTTTAAGGACAGAAAGGAATAGGATAGAAATAATTGGTTACACAAGAGTGAAGAAAAAATACTGGCACAATAGTCCAAACTGATACACATTATTTGAATTTGTAAAACATGTTTTTAGTCCTCCACACAGGTTTTCATTACCAATTTTGTTCTGTTCAGTAATTAACTTCAAAGGGTTTTTACAGTTGGTTCTAGTGTCCCCATAGGGAAAACTGCAAGAAAAGAGCCTAAGACTAGGAATTTTGATAGATAACTGAATAACAAAAAATAAGTTTACATATCACCTTTAAACATGCTATACTAACCTGTTGAATTCTTCCCTTTAATTTTATTGGGGAAAAAAAACAACTCCAAATTCCAACCCTAAGACTTCTCCAAATCTTCTTTTATAGAATATATTTTATAACCAGTTAAATGCTGCATATCTTACTAAACTGTGCATTATTTGAAGAAAAGGACCTATCAGTTACCTCTAAATCCTTAAGATTAATGGAAAAAGTAAACTGTCACATAACAATCTAAATAAATGTTAGCTGAATAAATTTAATCTTAACCTGATCTAAGAATGAAAAAGTCATCCTGAGAACGGCATGCTTAGAAAACTATTTAAAACCATGCAAAAACTATTTAAAACTATTTAAAAATTAGGTGAATTACAACTTCTTTCTAGATACAGTCCATGACAAAACATGGTAAATCTGACTGACAAGAAGCTTTCT
Organism: Carlito syrichta; assembly: GCF_000164805.1. NCBI lineage: Eukaryota > Metazoa > Chordata > Mammalia > Primates > Tarsiidae > Carlito > Carlito syrichta. The sequence continues at coordinate 78,034 of NW_007248758.1, forward strand.
TGGACATAAGGAACACAAAATCATTCAGAATAACTCAAAACAGGTAGAAATGGGAGGATGAGATTACCTATCACACCTGGGCACTAAGAGCACATGCACAGCTGTACCTGATTAGTTCGAGCTGAGCCAGTTCCAGATTGGCTTGAAAAATAGGCTTCTTTGTGAACAGTTCTCCAAGAATGCATCTAGAAAACATAAAATTGAGAGGTCAGGAGAGAAATCCCTGGAGCCTGTTTAAAGTGTGTCTCAACAAACTTTACAGCATATCATGCTGCACCCAATATACTATGTTGTAAACAAGACCAAAACTTCATTGTCTGAGTTTTCTAAAAGAAAATATTTCAGGCAGTGCAGAAGACAGTATAAAAAATTTAAATTTGCCAGCAGATCAAATGTTGCACCTAAAAAGGACATTCTAGACAGGGCTCAGTGGCTCAGCCTGTAATCCCAGCACTTTGGGAGGCCAAGGCGAGTGGACTGCCTGAGCCCACAGGTTAGCGAACAGCCCGGGCAACTTGGCGAGACCTCGTCTCTACAACAAATCAAAAATTAGCCAGCTGTGGTAGCACTCGCCTGTAGTTCCGGCTACTTGGAAGGCTGAGGCAGGATTACTGGAGCCCAGCAGGTCGACACTGTGGTGGCTGTGAGTGTGCCACTGCACTTCAGTCTGGGTGACAGAGTGAGATTCCAACCCCCCCAAAAAAAAGGTCAGTCTATGAGCAGAGAAAGGGAGTTGAGTCATTCTTTTCTATCATGCCATTGTAAATTAAGGAAACAACGAAAGACAATTTTACAAGGATGCTCAGCAGTTTCTGTAAAGAAAGTATTAGTTTTTGTCATTAAACTTCTCTGTAGAATATGCACTATACTATAGCTTTCTTGGAACTGTACTGCAAAGAAAGTAACTTATTATCAGCTAGGACCCATTTTATTTGGACTTCCAAATAAAGTATGCTTAAACACAATTGTGATTATAAAAAGAGCTTTCAAAACTATATGGACATATTTACATAATTGCAAATTATCTCTCTACAAATTACTTACTAATTATAAAGAAAGACTAGTAACTAGTGAGGAAAGAAAGACAATATCTTCACTAAATAATGAAAATTAACATAATCAATAAGAGGGAAAGTCCATGCTAAGTACAGATATGATACCCTGATAAGAATATAACAGTGATTATTGAAAACTGCAGCCAGCCGGGCTCGGTGGCTCAGCCTGTAATCCCAGCACTTTGGGAGGCTAAGGTGAGTGGACTGCCTGAGTCCGTGGGTTTGAGACCCGCCTGGGCAACTTGGCGAGACCTCATCTCTACAATAAATCAAAAACTAGCCAGGCGTGGTAGTGCACGTCTGTAGTTCTGGCTACTTGGAAGGCTGAGGTGGAAGGATCGCCGGAGCTCAGCGGGTCGAGGCTGCGGTGGCTGGGAGCGGCCACTGCACTCCAGTCTGGGCGACAGAGTGAGACTCCAACTCAAAAAAAGAAAACTGCAACCAAAAATGCAAAACTTGAATCTATATAATAACCGGTCTGGATTTTTCAAAAATGTAAATGTCATAAAAGACAAAGAAAGACTAAGTAACTATTTGAGATTAAAGAAAATAAGGAGGCCGGGTGCAGTGGCTCATGCCTATAATACCAGTACTTTGGGAGGCCGAAATGAGAGGACTGTCTGAACCCAAGGGTTTGAGACAAGTCTGGGCAAATTGGCGTGACCTCGTCTCTACAATAAGTCCAAAAATCAGCCATGCGTGGTGGCAAGTGCCTATAGTTTCAGCTACTTAAAAGGCTGAGGCAGACAGATCACCTGAGTCCAGTGGGTTGAGGCTATGGTGGCTGCGAGTGTGCAACTGCACTCCAGTCTGGGTGACAGAGTGAGACTTCAACTCAAAAAAAAGCAAAAGCAAAAGAAAATAAGGGTCAAGAATGGTGGCTCATGCCTGCAATCTCAGCACTTTGGGAGGCCCAGGCGGGAGTTTGAGAACAGCCAGAGGAACAGTGAGATCTCCTCACCCCCTACAAAAAACCAAAAAAATTAGCCTGGCATGGTGGCTCACGCTTGTGGTCCCAACTATTTGGGAGGCTAAGGTGGAAGGATCACCTAAGCCGAGGAGGTCAAGGCTGCAGTGAGCTATGACTGCAACACTGCACTCTGGCCTGGGTGACAAAATGAGATGATGGGGGAAAAAAAGAACAAAAGAATGAATGAACAAACTGGATCCTATATTGTTTCTTGGACATTGTTAGGGTATGAATAAAACTGGAATATGGAATGTAGATTAAAGTGATGTATTAAGTAAAAATAGATGTCAGTGTGGTGGCTCAAGCCTGTAATCCCAGCATTTTGGGAGGTGAGAGGATTGCCTGAGCTCAGGAATTCAAGACCAGCCTGAGCAACATAGCAAGATGTCGTCTCTACAATAAATCAAGAAAAATTAGTTGGGTGTGGTGGCGTATACTTGTAGTTTCAACTACCTGGAAGGTCAAGGTGGAAGGATAGCCTGAGCCCAGTAGATCAAGGCTGCCGTGGCCATAAGCAGGTCACTGCAGTCCAGCTTGGGTGGCAGAGTGAGACTCATTTAACTCAAGAAAAAAAAAAAAGTTCACATCAATGTTAAAATTCCTGAATTTGATAACTGTATTGTGGTTAAAGAAAAATATATCTCTGTTCTTAAAGACTACATGTTAAATACTAAGAAGAAAAGGGGTATGATATAAGCAACTACCTTCAAGCAGTTCTGAAAAAAATATGTGGTATATACACACACACACATTTTGTATATATTATATATTTGGAAATATGTAAGATGCTAAAAATTGGTGAATCTAACAAGAATGAATCTCAAAATAATTTATGCTGATTAAAAGATGCCAGGGACAGGGAGAACATATATGTAATGTATAATTGCATTTCTATAAAATTTTAGAAATGAAAATTGGTAGTGACAGAAAGCAGAACAGTTGGCTAGGGATGGAAGGCTGTGGGTAGAAAAGATCACAAAGGGACACAAGGAAACTATTGAAGGGATCATGAATTTAGCTGTGGTGATAGTTTTACTGATAAATACACTATGTCAAAACTTATCAAACTGTACACTTTACATATATGCAGTTTATTATATGCTTCAATAAAAAGGTTTAAAATACCTAGTGAATCTGGATACGGCTAAAGTTCTCTGTACTATTCTTGCAACTTTTCCATATACTTTTGTATGCCTGAAATACCTTTTTTTTTTTTTGAGTTGGAGTCTCACTCTTTTGCCCAGGCTGGAGTGCAGAGGCACGCTCACGGCCATCATAGCCTCAACCTGCAGGGCTTAGGCGATCCTTCTGCCTTCCAGCCTTCCAAGTAGCTGGAACTACAGGCATGCACTATCACACCTGGTTAATTTTTTTATTTACTGTAGAGATGAGGTCTCACCAAGTTGTCCAGGTGGGTCTCGAACACATGGGCTCAGGCAATCCTCTCACCTCTGCCTCCCCCAAAGTGCTGGGATTATAGGCATGAGCCACAGTGCTCAGCCTTTTTTTTTTCCTTTTTGAGAAGGAGTCACTCTGTCATCCAGGCTGGAGGTCAGTGGAATGCTCACAGCCACCATAGCTTCAACCTGCTGGGCTCAGGCAACTTCCACCTCAGCCTTGCAAGTAGCTGGAACTATAGGCGTGTGCCACCATGCCCGGCTAATTTTTTTGATTTATTGTAGAGAGGAGGTCTCACCAAGTCTAGACTCAAACCCTTTGGCTCAGGCAATCCTCTTGCCTCCACCTTTCAAAGTGTTGGGATTACAGGCATGAGTCACCAGGCCCGGCCACTTTATTTTTTTTTTTAAGTGGGAAAAGAAAAAAAATGGACAATGAATCTCATCTCTGACCTATGCTTTGAAATGAGACTTATTTACAAATAGAAAACCAAAACTTACTGTTTAACTTTGAAATTCCTTAGCTTGACTTAAGAAAGCAAAACAAATCTAGCTTTTTAAGTATTTAGTACTTTTCCTTAGAATTTATTAACCTCAATGAGAACAGACAAATTCTCACTTCAAAATATTTTCTCAAACCCTATTCAAAGATGGAAAAGCAAAAGTAAAACTTAATTGTTTCTAACATTATATGCCAAATCAAGTTGTAAGTATGGTGTTGTCACAACTAGTAAAATAAGAGACAGGAAAAAAAATCCCACAAAAACTGGCAGGTTTTCAGACTTCAGGGATCATTTGATGTACTGGTTTTTCTAGTTTCTCTCCTGATTTGCAAATGAACTACGACACCAATTCTCTCCATAAAATATCCCATTAAGAAAATATTTGGGCCAGGCGAAGTAGCTCAAGTCTGTAATCCCAGCATTTTGTGAGGCCGAGGTGAGGGGACTGCCTGAACCCACGGGTTCAAGAACAGCCTTGGGCAACTTGATGAGACCTCATCTCTACAATAAATCAGAAACGTAGCCGGGCATGGTAGCACACGCTTGTAGTTCCAGCAACTTGGAAGGCTGAGGCATAAGGATCGCCTAAGCCCAGCAGTTGACACTGAGATAGCCGTGAGCGTTCCACTGTACTCCAGTCTGAGCAATGGAGTGAGAATCCAACTCAAAATATATATGTTCAGAGAGACTATCATGGATCACCAAAGTAATACCTTCACATCAAAAGTCAAACAAAATCTCAAATCAATGAGTCACCAGGCTTTCAGGAAAGTCTAGCTTTTTTTTTTTTTTTTGAGCTGGAGTCTCTCTCAGTTGTCCAGGCTGGAGTGTAGTGGCACGCTCATGATCACCGCAGCCTCGACCTGCTGGGCTAAGGCAATCCTTCTGTCTCAGCCTTTCAAGTAGCTGGAAGCACAGATGCACACCACCACACCTGCCTAATTTTTTTGAGTTACTGTAGAGAAGAGGTCTCGCTATGTTACTCAGGCCAGTCTTGAAACCCTGAGCTCAGGCAATCCTCTCGTCTCCGCCTCCCAAAGTGCTGGGATTTATAGGCATGAGTCACCGTCCCTCCGCCCTTCTATAGTTGTTTTTTTTTTTTTTTTGAGTTGGAGCCTCACTCTGTGGCCCAGGCTGGAGTGCAGTGGCACACTCACAGCTACCCCAGTGTCAACGTGCTGGGCTCTGGTGATCCTTCTGTCTCAGACTTCCAAGTAGCTGGAACTACAGGCGCGTGCTACCACACCCGGCTAATTTTTAATTTATTGTCAAGATAAGCTCTTGCCAAGTTGCCCGGGCTGGTCTCGGACCCGCCAGCTCAGGCCTCCCAAAGTGCTGGGATTATGGGCTGAGCCACCGAATCCGGTCTATAGTTTTAATTTTCAAATGTGAGGCCAGATGTGGTGGCTCATGCCTGTAATCCTAGCACTTTGAAAGGCCAAGAATTGCTGGAATTCAGGAGTTTGAGACCAGCCTGGGCCACATAGTGAGATTGTGTCTCTACAAAAGGTGTGGTGGCATATGTCAGTAGTCCCAGCTACTTGGGAGGCTGAGGTGGATGGATTGCCTGAGCCCTCCAGGAGGTAGAGGCTATGGTGACCCATGATCATGCCAAAGCACCCCAGCCTGGGCAATAGAATTGAGACTTTTACTTTAGTTTTTATTCCTTTGATAGGGAAGACATTTCCATTATGTAACCAGCACTTTGCTACCACATTGAGGTGGCAGGTAGCACTGACTGAAATAATAGTACCAACAGAGCTATGAACTTTCCCCATGCATTTTAATGGGGCGTTAACTTTAGAGCCTAGTTGTGACAATTTAAATGCTAATACTGTTAAAGCAAATAGTCCAGAACAAAAACACACCCAGCTTGAGTCAGTAAAATTTAACTAAAGCATCATAGGATTTGGGTAGGCTACCGCAGAAATTATGCTCTTTCTCCATCACCCTGATGAATTTTAAAATAAAACCCCTGTAGTGATCTTTTTAAAGACTGACATTAATAAAGGAAGGAAAAGAATGGAAAGAAGTAATAAGCACTACTGGGAAGTACGTATGTCAGAATTGTAAAGTATGGAGGTCAAGGACAGCGCACATGTGTACGGATGTGTGTGTATGTGTGTGTGTGAATTATACAATGTAAAAAAACACCAATATGGCTCATTAAAAAAAAAAAACTATGCCACCAACATAAATGTGTTCTCTAAACATCATTTTCCACTAAAGGTAACTAAGACTCCTTAGAGAAATGGTTGATTCAAGGTCTGGGGCAGAAAATGAACAGAATGAGCTTGGAACCAGAAAACAAGAAAGGCTATCAAAGACTACTATGGTAGCCAGGCTCGGTGGCTCAGCCTGTAATCTCGCGCCTTTGGGAGGCTGAGGTGAGTGGATTGCCTGAGCCCACGGGTTCGAGACCCGCCTGGGCAATGAGACCTCATCTCTACAATAAAATCAAAAAATCAGCCAGGCATGCTAGTGCATGCCTGTAATTCTGGCTACTTGGAAGGCTGAGGCAGAAGGATTGCCGGGGCCCAGCAGGTGAGGCTGCGGTGGCCGGGAGTGGCCACTGCACTCCAGTCTGGGCGACCGAGTGAGACTCCAACTCAAAAAAAAAAAAGACTACTGTGGTGTGCCAGAAGAATTTAAAAAGTAATCTGAATAAGCTCCCACTGGCCAAAGATTGGACAGTTTGAACAGGAATAAGGAGAATAACCACAGTGGACTAAAACACATTAAACATGTTTGCTTATTTATTTATTTATTGAGTTGGAATCTCACTCTTATCACCCAGGCTGGAGTGAAATGACACTCTCACGGCCACCGCAGCCTCGACCTGCTGGGCCTAGGCTATCCTTCTGCCTCCACCTTCCAAGTAGCTGGGACTACAGACACATGCCACCATGCCTGGCTAGTTTTTGTGACTTATTGTAGAGACGAGGTCTCACCAAGCTGCCCAGGCTGGTCTCGAACCCCCAGGTTTAGACAATCCTCTTGCCTCAGCCTCCCGAAGTGCTGGGATCACAAGCCACCATGTCCCGCCTGCTTATTTATTTTTTAGAGACAGAATCTCACTCTGCCACCACACTTGAGCGCAGTGATAACAATCATAGCTCACAGCAGTTTCTAACTCTTGGGCTCAAGCAATCCTGCCACCTCAGCCTCCCAAGTAGTGCTACCATACAAGGCTGTTTTTTTTTTTTTTTTGGTAGAGACAGTGTCTCACTATGTCATCTAGGCTGGTGTCAAACTTTTGGCTTAAAGCAATCCTCCTGTCTCAGCCTCCCAAAGTGTTGAGATTACAGGCATGAGCCACTTACCCTTGCCAGAACACATCAAACATGTTTAAATCCTTGAGTTTGTAATGAAACTGAAAACCAAACCAAAAACACACAAAGTCTTATTGCTCATCTTTTGAGGACACTAATAAACAACGTTATTATTTTGAAAACTTAAATAAAATGAAAGAATTAACTTTTATACTACCTTTTCTCTTTTTTTTTTGAGTTGGAGTCTCACTCTGTCACCGAGGTTGTAGTGCAGAGGCATGCTAACAACCACCTCAGCCTCGACCTGCTGGGATCAGGCAATCCTTCCACCTCAGCCTTCCAAGCAGCTGGAACTACAGGTGCATGCTACCACACCCGGTTAATTTCTTGATTTATTGTACAGACAACGTTTTGCAAAGTTTCCCAGGCTGGTGTCGAATCCCTGAACTCAGGAAATCCTCTTGACTCTGTCTCCCAAAGTGCTAGGATTACAGATGTGAGCCATAGTGCCCAGCTATACTACCTTTTCTATATGACTTGTGCCCGAGTTTGGCTAAGTAGATGAGGCGTTATGGTTTTTTATATTTTTTGAGTTGGAATCTTACTCTGGCTCCCAGGCTGAAGTGTAGTGGCATGCGCACAGCTACTGCAGTCTCTACCTACTGGGCTCAGGCAATCGTTCCGCCTAAACTTTCTAAGTAGCTGGAATTACAGGCACGTGCCATGACGCCCAGCTAATTTTTTTTTTATTGTAGAGATGAGGTATTGCCAAGTTGCCCAAGCTGGTCTTGAACTCGTGGGTTCAGGCGATTCTCAAACCTCAGCCTCCCAAAGCACTGGGATTATAAGCATGTGCCACCGTGCTCAGCCTGAGAAGTTATCTTTATACAAGTATTCCAGTAAAAAAAGATACAATTAGAGTATGACCATTACAAATAGCCACAAGTGAATTATTGGAGCAGGTAATGTCCATCAATAACTGATCACATCTCAAAAATAGGTCAAGCCCAGAGACTAACACTTGTTAGTTCAGCATCCTGGGAGGCTGAGACAGGAGGACTGCATGGGTCTAGGAGTTTGAGACTAGCGATATTTCATCTCTACCAAAAAAAAAAAAAAAAAAGCCGGGTTCGGTGGCTCAGCCTGTAATCCCGCACCTTTGGGAGGCTGAGGTGAGTGGACTGCCTGAGCTCGCGAGTTCAAGACCCACTTGGGCAACATGGCGAGACCTCATCTCTACAATAAAGCAAAAAATTAGCCGAGCATGGTAGCGCGCGCCTGTAGTTACAGCTACTTGGAAGGCTGAGGTGAAAGGATCACCAGAGCCCAGCAGGTCGAGGTTGCAGTGGCCAGGAGCGGCCACTGCACTCCAGTCTGGGCGACAGAGTGAAAAAAAATTAAAAAAAAAAAGATATTTCAACTCACAAAAAAGATATTTCATCTCTACCAAAAAAAAAAAAAAAAAAAAAAGCAAGCAAGCTGGGCTCGGTGGCTCAGCCTGTAATAATCCCGTGCCTTTGGGAGGCTGAGGTGACTGGATTGCCTGAGCCCGCAGGTTCAAGACCCACCTTGGCAGCGAGACCACATCTCTACAATAAATAAAAAATTCAGCCGGGCGTGGTAGCGCATGCCTGTAATTCCAGTTACTCGGAAGGCTGAGGTGGAAGGATCACCGGAGTCCAGCAGGTCAAGGCTGCGGTGGCCAGGAGCGGCCACTGCACT